>NW_006399770.1:25688341-25696464 GCF_000299155.1 Elephantulus edwardii
CAAAAGCATTTGACTGTGTGGACCATAACAAGTTATGGCTAATATTTAGAAGAATGGGAATGACAGAACACTTAATTGTGCTCATGTGAAACCTATACCTAGACCAGGAAGCTGTTGTGCGAAGAGAGAAAGGGAATACAACTACATGGTTTAAAATTAGGAAGGGAGTGTGTCAGTCTTATATTCTCTCTCCATACCTATTCAGTCTATTGTTGTTGTTATGTACTGTTGAGTTCCTTGTGACTCATAGTGACCCTATGTACAATAGCCCTGAAATCTACTCTATCTTGTGCCAACCTTATTGTCTCTGATACACCTTTCCTCATTAACCCAGTCACTAGGTCAATCCATCTCATCAAGGATCTTCCTCTCCTGCACTTAAAAGCATGATGTCCCTCTCCGAGGACTGGTCGCTCCTTGCAACATGCCCAAAGTATGTCAGACAAAGCCTCAGAATTCTTGCCTCCAAGGGTAGCCTGGTTTCACCCTCCCTAGGATGAACTTATTTGTTCTCCTAACAGTCCATGGTATGTCCAGTATACTTCTCCAGCTCCATAGCTCAAAGACAACAATTCTTCTTCTGTCATCCTTAGTCATTGTCCCACTTTCTGAAGCATAGCAAGTAATTTTGAAGACTATGGCCTGGATCAGGTGCATCTTAGTCTCCAGACAGACATCGTTGCTCTTCACTATTCTAGATTCAGTTTGTAGGTTCAGCAGATTATTTGAGAAGCTAGACACTTTGAAGAGGAATGTGGCATCAGGATTGGAGGGAGATTCATCAATAATCTATGTTATGCAGATAACTCATGGGAGGAAATTGCCCATATTTCTCTTGCAGAACAGCTGGTGGGTTTGAATAACCTGCCTTTGGTTTGACAGTAGGCTACCAGAGCACCCTAGTATTTGTATAATCTACTAAATATTGCATTTAAACAATTTACAATTTTGTTTGTCATATATTATTCTAATTAAAGTACATAATAAACATTATCAAGATTCTTTATGATACCATACAGGAGGAGGGAGGTCCATGGAAAAGGGGACACGGTGAGTTACTCAAACCTTGTAACACCACTGGAAGTAACAGGGATGATTTAATAAATAGATCTTCAATTAGAACAGCTTTCTCTTGGCCTTGTCCTGGTAGGCAGGCTTCTATCATTGCCTTTCTTCTTGCCTTGATTACATGGTTTTTGTCCTGATCACACAACTGTTAACAGTTCATTGGGGCTGCTGCTGCTGAATGTCCAAAGGCACCCAGCTCTTCATGGAAGACTTCTGCCCAAAAGGGCTCAGTTATCTCACTTCATGGATTACCACCAAATTCTTGAAGGTGTACCCATTTGAATGAAGCTTTTCTCACTCTGTAAACCTGAAACCCACTGTAACCACTTGGTCTGTGGTTGGGGAAGACCACTGTGCTGCCTTGTGCCAGTAGTCTGGCTTCTTCTATCTCATGCTGTGGACACCTGCAATGTTACAGATCTGTCTTCTAAGTGAAGGAAATCTGGATCTACAGAATGCACACTATGCTTCTAGTTGTTTTAAATAGAGTAAGTTTGTTTGTAGTTGCAGAAACTCAATAGTTACTATTGGTTTTATGTTATGACTTTTTGAAAATTATATCTATCGTATTTTTTTTTTGTTGCGAATACACACAGCAAAACGTAACACCATTTCAACAGTTACTGTGAATGCCATTTAGTGACAGTGATGCTTTGAGTTGTGCAACAATTCTTACCCTCCTTTTCTGAGTTGTTGCTCTCCTGTTACCGTAATTATGTTAGCCTGTACAGTTTTATCCAATCGATCAAGTTGCCATTATCAGTATGATCTCTTAAATGTAGTTCTCAAATGAACATAATGCTTAAAGCTCTTAAAATAACATAATGTTTAAGCAGATATTTTTCACTAGTCAAACTAGACTGCTATTTGATACTAAGAAGACATCAGCAGTTTGGCATTTCATTAAAAATCTGGACTTCCATATGACCCAGCTATTCCACTGCTGGGAATACACTCAAAGGAAATTAGAACTGAGATACAAACAGAGATTTGTACACCTATGTTTTTAGCAGCATTATTCACAAACACTAGAACATGGAAACAGCTCAGATGTTCATCCACAATCAAATGATTTGAGAAATTGTAGTGCATTCACAAGATGCTCTACTGTACAGCACTGAGGAGCAATGACTGTGAAAATTACTACATAACTTGGGAGAGCATTATGCTAAGTGAATTATGTCGCATAAGGACAAACAAATATTGCATAAGACCAGTGTTGTAAAAATAGAAGGATAACTAGTCAAACATGTATGGGGGCCCAAGAGGAGAAGGCGTGGGAACAGAAGGATGAGGATGGGTGGGGAGGAAGTCATAGGGTTGCACAATTTGGTGGGTGGAGGGAAGGGTCAAGGAGTTGGGAAAGATCCAGTGGGAATCTGGAAAGATGGGGTTTTGGGGGGCATAATTCAATTGTGATTAATTTTATAAAACATAGTGACTGGGAATGATTGTATGAAACACAATGTGAGAGAAGGAGAGCATGAAACACAATGTATAAGAACTTTGTATGCAAACCAATATTAAACAATTTTTTAAAAATCTTCAGGTCATTATTTTGTTTAAAGATTATTGCAGGGCAGTAGTTTGAGGAGTTCATCCAATTTTTAACAGCTCTTCTAGATAGTAATGAAGTCCTCTTCCACCTCTGGGCTCTCTTTAAGCCTGTTGTCATTGTAAGGTGCCACCAGGTTGAGTATGACTCATAGTGCTCCTATGAACTACAGAAGTAAACCCTGTACTGCAGTACTGAAGACAGACAGTTCAAATCCACCAGCTGCTCTTTGGGTAATCTCCTCCCATGTGATTAGCTGCCTCTGAAAACCTGCCAGAGGATATAAGTAAATTCTGACTCAACAGTACACACAACAATGACAACAACCTGTGCTATGTCATGCTCACACTTCCTAACACACACACACACGCCTATTGCTTCAGTCCCTGTGTCAATCCACTGGGGTGGAGGGTCATCCTCTCCTTTGCCGTTCTCCTACCATTCCAAGCAGTATGTCTCCTTCAAAGAACAGCTCTCCGAGCAACATTCCTGAGGTATGTGAGACGATGCTTCATTATCTTTACCTCCACAGAGCACTCTGGCTGTACCTTCTTCAAGATGTGTCCGTTTGTTCTTTTGGTGGGCCAAGAGATGTTCAGCACTCTTCTCCAAAGCCACAACCCAAAGGCATCAATTTTTCTTCTGTCACCCTTATTCCTTGTCCAGCTCTCAGATGCATAGCAAATGACTGAAAAATACCATGGCTTGAATTAGCGGTACTTTAGTCCTCAAGTGGACATTTTTACTCCTCAAAATTTGGAAAAGTCCCTGACTTTCCCAGTGTAATATGTTTCCTGATCTCCTGACTGCTGGTACCAAGTATACTGATTGTGGATCCAAGTATGATGAAGTTGTTGACACTCTGAATCTTTTCTCTATCATGATGTTGCCTATCAGGCCAGTGGTGATGATTTTTGTTTTTCTTGACATTGAGATGAAATCCATTTTGAAGGCTACCATATTTAATCTTCTGCAGAAAGTGCTTCAAGTCCTAACAGCAAGCAAGGTTGTGTCATCTGCATATCAAAGGTTATTGGTGAGTCTTCCTCTAATTCTAATGCCACATTTTTCTTCATAGAGTCCAGCTTCTCAAATAATTGTATTAGCATATAGATTAAATGGGTATAGGGAAAGTATAGAACCTCAGTACACATCTTGCCTAATTTTTTTAAACCATGTAATATTCCCTTGTTCTGCTCACACTATGGCTTCTTTGTCTAGGTATAGGTTTGCAGGAGCACAATTAATGTGTTCTAGTAGTCTAGTGGTAAGAAGGTGTGATGAAATCCAAAGGGATTGCCCAAACACCTGTAAGCCTAGTGGGATGATAAAACTGATAAATCCCCTACAAGGGTTCTATGAACCTTACTTGCATTATTCAGCACAATACCTTTATCATTATTTCTTGACCTTGGCTAAGTGTCACAGAAATTAACTCACTGAACTACAGTAATGGCTTTGATGAACTGATCCATAGGAGTATCCAGATAAGCCACAGAATGGACTTCTCAAATCACATGCTTTGAACTTGAACTTGTTATTTTACATCATTTCCAATGTCTGCTCAGACATTATAATAATTGGTCCTAGATTTACTCCTCAAGCTGTAATTTATTTTCTCAAACTAAAACTATACTACTAGTAATGAATAATTTGCATTAGCTTTGTTACTTTAATTATCTGCTTTCACTAACACCCCTAGATTAAATTTAATCTTTCTGTTTGCTTCATTCCAATATAAATCAATCCTCCCAACCCCCACCCCACCTCAAGACTTTTCAAAGTGCAAACAAATCTGTCTTAGAGTAAGTGTATCCAGGCTGTTCCTTAGAGGCAAAGATGGTGAAATTATACCTCTCATCCTTTGGATATTTTGTCAGGAAGCACCAGACATCATACTGGGAAAAGTGGAGGGTGAGTGAAAGAAAAGAAGACCTTTAACAAGACAGATTGACATAGTGGCTCAAACAAAGGACTTGAGCATGGCAGAAATTGTGATGATGTCACAGGCAGGGACAGGTTCCTTTCCTGGATTCTCTCTGAGTCATTGTGAATTTGAGGACACTTAACAACAGCATCAAGTGTCCCAGAAGAGGATTTTGGTAGTATAGTAGTAGAATTCTTAGTTTTCATGTGGAGTTTGGGGTTCAATTCCCACTCAGTTCACCTAAAGTTCAGCTCCCAGCCCTCTGTCAATGGAATCTTGGATTGAATAAAGCTGAACAAGTTTTAGCAGAACTTTTAGATAAGACCAATTAGGAAGAAAGATCTGGCAATATATGCCTGAAAGTCAGCTAGTAAAAGCCCTACAAGTCCCAATGGTTTGATCTATGATAGATCATTAAAGTGAGCTCCGAACTTATCAACTTTGTGTTCTATTTTGCTTAAGGTTGCCATCAGTTGAGGGCAAACTTGATGGCAGCTAACCACCACCACCAACAACAACCATTGTGCCATCTGCACCACAGGTATTTTGATGACTATTTGTAGGGAGTCTGATGGCCTAGTGTGTAAGGAATTGCTCTACCCATCCAAAGATAGATGGCTCAAATCCATCAACTGATTCGTGGGGAAAAGATTGGCAATCTCCTTCCATGTGATTTACAGACTCTGAAAATCTGCTGATGGATTAGCCATAAGTAGATTCCCACGATATCATTAAGACAACAACTTTTTTAAAATGTTCTCTCTCTTCCTTTAAATGATTTACTGTTAGAATTTTTGCATTTTCTTTGTATCTGAGCCAGAAATATAATTAAGTATTCAGTTATTTTACCTACAATTTTTTTTTTTTTATTTAAACTCTGTCACGGTGACACTAACCTCTTGAGATGAGAATTCAGACTTGCTATAAATACTGGGCTAAGTGAGAGGAACAACAAAGAAATATGACTATGCAAACGCTTCATTCTGAGTATTATTTATAGCTTGGATGTAAAACATAGTTTACTTAAAAAAAATGACTCCAGGATGCAGAAAAGCAGAAAAATACATGTATTAAATTAAAATTTGACCATAGCTTGATGATAAGCAGTGAAGGAAAGAGGAAAAAAGACTCATTTGATCCTCTTGCAGTACTGATTTTCTTAATAATAAAATCAAATAAAAATGAATGTGTCTCCCCAGTTTTCTAGATATTTGTCATAGTTACTTACTCTTGCTATCATAGAAATATCAAATATAATTGACTTGAACAAACTAATTTTTTCCCCTTTACCAGCTAGAAAGATGAAAGTCTGAACTCCAAATGCAGCTTTATCTGTCTCTGTTGCTTCTGGAAGACAAGCCTTCTCTCTTTTTGGCATTTGTAAGCCTGACTCTCTGTGTCCTTTTTAACCTTCCAGTCTACAAGATTCAGTAAACAGAGAACCTGAACTTCTGTCCCAGCTCCTCTTTTTTGGCTTTACAAAATTTGTGCAATCTCTGCTTGACTATTGAAACCCTTTCTGTGTCAAAAAAGATTGACTCAAGATACAATTTAACCATGTAGACTGCCTTTTGCCACCCTAATGTAACTGACTCTAATCTTACCTTCTCGACATCATAGAGGTCAGTATTTACAACATATAGAAAAACTACAGCAGGTTACAAAATGGAGGATAATTACTTAATAGTGAGAATCATTACCTTACTGAGGTGACATAGATTTTGAGCACACATTTCAATCCAGAAAAGTATCCTCCTTGAATTGATCTCTGATACAAACAATTTCTACTAACAAATGTTTGGAGAGTGAGAAAGCAGTAATCTTCTCGCTGGCTAATATGTGGGGTTGTTTGGGGATTTCTACTTTGTTCACCTCAGACATTAAATGTGGAGACTAAGGGATTTCCATTTCACTTGTAAATTATTTAGTAAGGAGAGGTTCTCCTCTGTCTCCAACAGTAACTTTTATGAGATGTGTGGTGATGACATCAGTGTGGTGTCCTGGGTCTTTTGTTCAAAATGATTTTCCTAATCATGGACTTTCACCACATGAGTGGGTGGGAACTTGCAATAAAGTATGTATATACTAGTCCTTTGGGGATTGGTTAGTTTTTGCCATCCCAGAAAGTTTAAATCGAGCAAGTTTAGCAGCAAAGATGGAAACTGAGCTATTAGAAAGGAAGAGAAAGTGGAGGGTGCATTATGTGTCTGTCTGACGCAGAGATTCCTGCATCAGTCAGACTGGATCAGCAGCCCTAACAGAAACTGGTAGGGGACAGAACAGGCTTGAGAGTACTGTTTGATGGAGAAGAGCTGGTGGCCTTCGTCGAGCTTACTGGAGGACCCAGAAAAGACCCTATAATTTACAAGTTACTTTCTACAGGCAAAAATTTTGAAGCTCTGTCTTACATACTTTGCACATGTTGTCAGGAAAGACCAGTTTTTGGAGAAGTATATTGTACTTGGAAGGGTTAAGGGAAAGCATAGGAATGGAAGACCTTGAATAAGATGGACTGACACAGTGAGATTGGCTGAGGACAGGGCAGGCTTCAAGGTCTGTCGTACATAGGTCAGTATGAGTTGCAGGTGACTCAACAGGCATGTAACAACAAGGGAGCTTTGCAACGCTAATTAACTTGAGTTGTGAGACTGAAGTTTGAGAACCTGTCTGGATTGAACTGTATCCTGCTGGCAACCTGAATTGTTACCTACTAACTTCCTTAATATGTACTGTGATTATGATTCTATGTGATCTGTGTGGTCATTGTGATGAATTTCAGTCCCAGTAGTCAAGCAGTGCTATTAGTGTCAGAATTAGGTGCAAGAACATGGGAGACAGGTCTGACCTGTCCCATAGATGGGGGTCTATGGGAATTGGCTTTATATTGTGGATGCTGATGAGTATTTTTACCCTTGTAAAGTTAATAGAGACCAGTCTTGAGCCATGTCCATGCTTCTCTCTCATTACACAACGAGAAACATGCAAAAGTTGCTACAATAGAGTAAAAGACCTGCAGAAGCTTTGAGATCTGGCTTTTGCCAGGATGTTTAGCAAGTAGCCAAGTCCTTCATTGCTACTTAGTTTCCTGTTTAGAGTTATTCTGGTTTTGACAACCTCTTCTTTAGCTTCACTAGACTGAAGACTATCAACTTTTCCACCTCCATCATCAAGCAATACTACTGTCAAGATTTTTTTTACTTAGAGATTGCAAGAAATTAGTCCTTTGAGCTTTCCTCTTCCACACCACAGGCACATTCGTCTGCATTCTTCTCTTGCATTTCTGCTGCTTCTGTTTCTTGACAAATCTGATGAAGGGCAACCACATATTCAAAGTATGAATATTTCATGAAACAGCATATGAGCAAGAGCCGATGGTGATGAAAGAAGAAATTCAGGCTGGTTTGAAGGAAATGGCCAAAAATAAGGCTCCAGGAATAGATGGTATACCAATTGACATATTTCAGTTAACAGATGCTGCCATGGACGTGCTCACCAAGTTGTGCCAAGAAATCTGGAGAACGACCACTTGGCCAACTGACTGGAAGAGATCGATATTTGTTCCTATCCCAAAGA
>NW_006399770.1:25697714-25716991 GCF_000299155.1 Elephantulus edwardii
GGAGTTTAGGGCTGTTGTACATAGGGTCGCTATGAGTCGCAAGTGACTCGACGGCACATAACAACAAACAACATATATATGTGTGTGTGTGTATATATGTGCGTGTGCATATGTGTCGTATATTGTATTATATATGTAAGGTATATATGTGTGCGTGTATATATATGGAGTGTGTGTGTGTGTGTGTGTGTGTGTAAAGAAACTCCAAGATGGGACTTTTCACGATGTTAAATCATGTGAGGATTGGGGCAGGGAGGAACGTGTGAGATATGTAGAACCTTGCTAATCTGTATTTGCAGATAAATGTACATTAAGGCAATACAGCTAGGATACACCAGACCCCAAAGCTGTAATAGTGTTGATGAATGTATTTTTTTACCTCATTTTTCTCAATTACTTATTCTTTAATTAATTGACCCAAGAAATATTTACTGAGGTCTTGCCATGTGCTCTGTTTTGGAGAGGATATAATGAACATGCTGGACAAAGTCCCTGCCCATATTCCATGAGGGCGATCTAGAATGAAATAGAACTAAAATAAATGCATAAATTATTATGTATAAAATAAATACATAAATAACTATGTAGCCACAAATATGATAAATGCTGTGTTATCAGTTAAGAATTAAAAAAACAAACAATAAAACCTACCAAACCACACCAGGTAACCTGCAGTTTCCAATTTAATAGCATTAAGTTGGTTTAGCAGTGTCAAGTAGGAACTTCTGACAATTAATATTTGTTTGCTTACTTTATGGAATTAAAAATCTTTATAAAACTTATATGAATATTAAAATAGTTTCTTTCTTAGTCTTTTGTTGGTCTTCAATGCTACATTTATTACTTAAAACTATAACATTATATTACACTGTCTCGTTAGTTGGTTTAACATTCATTGCCTAAAGTAGAACCTGGGATTGTGCTGGAGCACAGTAAGCCATATTTCAGGAATTTACTATCATGTAGAGAAATAAGATACATATTAGGGGAGGGAAGTAGAAAGGCTGTAAGGAGTTACAAGAGATAAAGTTAGTGGGAGTTAATGCATATACTAAGGAGGATATAAGGACTTAATGAATATACTAAGGAGGATATGAGGAGAAGTGATGCCTTTGGGCTGTGGTGCTGGAGAAGAGTATTGAGGGTACCATGGACTGCTAGGAAAACAAACAGATTCATCCTGGAGAGGGTTAAACCAGGCTGCCCCTTGGAGGCAAGGATTCTGAGGCTTCGTCTGACATACTTTGGACATGTTGTAAGGAGGGACAAGTCCTTGGAGAGGGACATCATGCTTGGGAGGGTGGAGGGACGGCACAGAAGGGAAGACCCTCTATGAGGTGGATTGATTCAGTGACTGGGGTAATCAGGATGGGTGTGTCAGAGGCAGTGAGATTGACACAGGATAGACCAGGGTTTAAGGTTGTTGTACATTGGGTCGCTATGAGTCGCAAGCAACGCGACGGCACATAACAACAACAACAATGCATATACCATGTGGTTGTTTATTTTGAAGCTGATTTATACATATACATGAAAAAGTTTATAAAAATATTTTGAAGAGATAGTATATATGTCTTTGTATTTTAGACTTCTATAATGTGTATATGTAGTAATTAATTGGGTAGATCACAGGAAACTTGAACAGTTTCAGGAAACTAAGGTGACATGAGAGAGAATAGAAGAGACTTAGCATTCTGATTGTTCTTGTCTGTTGTCAGTGAGTAGATCCCTTGACTCTTGACATAACATAACAGAGCTAAGCACTTGCTAGTTCTGCACCACCGCCATGCTCAACTGAGAATCAGACCATTATGATCCAAAGGATTTTTGTTAGTTGATTTTTGAAAATAGATCACCAAATCTTTCTTCCTAGTCTAAGTCTAGAACATATTCAGCATTACATCTATACAAAAATCTCTACTGAGAGGGGTAGTGGCTGAACATGATTTTCTTGTCTAGGAATCAAACCTAGATCTTCATGAAAGCAAAAAATTCCACTACTGAGCCACCAATGTCTTTAGGTCAAAATAGAGGATTTGTATGAGATATTTGTGTAGTATTGATGGCAGTTTTGGGTGGAGAAGGCAGATAAAAATGTTTTACCAAAAAAATGTACAATATGTCTGGAGACAAGTAGTAGAGTGTAGACTTATTTCTTTTACTTAAAAAGACTACAAAGATCATTTGGTGTCTATGATAAGCTTAGAATGCCCTACTAGGGAGTTTGGAATTTTTCTGATAAATTCTGATAAGCCAAAGCCACTGAAGATTTAGGGGCATGGAAGTGTTATGATCAAAGCAAAAAAAATTAATCTGACTATAGTAATCATAGTGATGAAAACATAGGAAAATTTCTGAGCTGCTATCCCAAAGTTAGGCTGTTCGAATCCACCAGCTGCTCTTTGGGAAAAAGATGGGCAATCTCCTCTAGTTGATTAAACTGCCACCGAAAACTGAGTTGGTTCAGACTCGACAGCACACAACAACAAGGTAGTTAGTAGAAATTGAGAAATAAATACATCAAAATAAAGATCTCAACATCACTTGTTTTGATTTAAGATGATGTTCATATTTTTCAGAAGCATATTTACTTTCTGTTAAAATAAAAGAAAAAATCAGAGAGGAGGAGAGTTGATTCTGTAAATTTAAAATGCAGAATGATTTGGTAGGGTCTGTTGTTTGTGGATAGAGTGCAAATACATTTTCCCTGCTGCAAAGCTTTATTTGTGGCAATGAGCATTTGCAATTAGAAAAACTGTTGTGTTTGGGTTGGGAATCCAGCCTAATAGAGGATCTAGAGGCAAAAGGAAGAAAGTAATGTTGCTTAGCACAGATAATGCAAATTTGGCCATTTCCTAATGGACTACTTTTGTAAATAGAGAAAAAAGGAATGAGAAAAATAGAAAGCTATGGAATCATTGCTGATTTTTTTGTGTGTGTGTGTGAAGGGTGGTAGTGTACACCCCAAACTTTGAAGCACTGCAAATCACAACCCAAGCCGGTGGCTGCATTACCACAGTTCTTTTGGAAATGGACATACAGATGTGAGCGAGCGGGTGTAAATGCAAAGCTGACATCTGTTCCAGATTAGCTGTTTCCTCTCTTTTTTTTTTTTTCTTTTTTTTTTAAGCCCTTTAGGAAGGCTTGCTTACACCTTTGAGGCCTGCGCTAATTTTTGCGGCAGATTTTATGCTCTTTCCATTTAGGCATTAATCAGTAAGTTGGTCTTTTCGAAGTGCAAGTCATGAATAGTGAATATGAAACATTTTAAAATGTAGTCAGGAAGATATTAGCACTTTGGGGATGCCTGCTTAGTGGAGTGAGAGAGCTAATGAATACTCTAAGTTATCGAGCTCTTTTCATCTATGGTAATTAGCCTTAACAAGGCAAGTTAAAAAAAAAAGCCTTTCCAAGTCTTGTACAGTGTAACTTCCCACTTAGCATTTCTTGTCTCCTTACAAGCCTTATAACCCGAGGCAATCCCACATACTCCCTGTGGGAAAGATGTATTTGAGAGTTATGCTAACGGCACTTGCCTTTATTAATTTAATGGAAAAAATTCATTATGGCATTCATTTTTTACTTTTATGCACCCAAGAAACTAGGGTTTGGCTTTAAATCTTATTCAGATTTCCTTTTTTTTTTTTTTTTAAGAAGTGTGTTTACTAGCTTATTCAAGAAGAAATCTCATGTCATTATAATAAATGATGACCTAACACATCTTAATTAAATATTCTGAAGCTCTGCATGTTTTGTTTTTTTTTTTTTAAAGTTACTCTTTTTCTCTTAGGAGCCTTTTTATTAATATGTATTGAACCTTGTGAGGAATTGTGGATACGAAGCTAGCTTGTATTTGATAGATGTCAGTAGTTGACAGGAGATTAATCTGCAGTCCTGGCTCTTTCTTGTAATTTAATTAAAGAGAGCTATGTCACCTTCTTTCCTCCTTGCTAGAGGAATAAACATACTTATACATGCATGCACAGTCTTCTGTTTTCAAACTTGAAGAAATTGTAACCAAACGTCCACTGCACCTCCCTTTTCTCCACCCCTTTGCACACTTCTGTATACAGTTGCCCCTTCCAGTGACAATGACAGAGATTTCTTATTGATAATCTTACTTCCCACACAATTTATTAGAGGCTGACTCCCTGCCATTTTTTTCTTTGTGGAGGCTGAAAGATACATTCATTATAGAGATGGCTTCATTAAAGAAACAGCACCAAAGTTCTAGTGGAATGAGATATTTCACTACAGAGTGAAATCTTTTCTGGTCTGATGACAATCGATGCCACCATCCTTTCTTTATGAAGTTAAAAGAGCATATATGGATTTTTCTTTTCATTTTTTATCAGTATTCCTTGAACTTGTATATCATATCACCCCATATTCTCTAAGGAGAATTCCTAGATACGGTGGCTTTTTGTTCCTTTTTCCTTTTACAGTGGCAGCTTTAAAAATAGAAATAATGTTTAATCTGTTCAGCTGATAACCACATTTTCTCTATTTCCTTGCTGGCCTGAATCTTTGGCCCTATTTGCGATTAGTGAGGGAGTCTTAGTTACCTAATGTTGCTATAACAAAGATAACACAAGGAGATCATTTTAACAAACTGTAATATTTTTTCCAGGAGAATGACTTTGTAAAGCTCTCTATTTGTTTTGAAATAAGGTTTGCACCTATTGTCTTCCCTGGTATCAAAGGAGCTTTTTAACACAGAGACTTGAGTGCAAAAGGTGTGATCAACTTGTCCTCAGTCTTTCTTGATGATACTGAGGTTCCTGTCTTTGCTCTACTTCTTCCCCTTTAATCTCTTGTGAGAGAAAAGTTACAAACCACCCCTTAGGGAATCTTCCCTTACATAGTATATGGACGGTAATGAGATTAAGAAGTGTTACATTCTACCCTTAATCATTTTTACATCTATTTATTTTATCAGAACAAGGGAAATATTCCATGGTTTTCACATTATACCATAGTGTGTGTGTGTGTGTGTGTGTGTGTGTGTGTGTGTGTGTGTGTAATATACATATTATATCCATTACATATTATATGTAAATATATATATTTTGGGAAACACAATTCAATCAATGACAAAGGGATTGGCTGATGATGGTTGCAGGATCTTTACACACTTAGGAAATTCCCTTGAGAATTCCTGACTGTCACTTTGAAATAAAGATTGGAATAAATATATAAGTAGGAAATTTTCTGACTTAGGTGTATTGGGAAGTGTGATTTACCTCTTTCATCCCATTATGGATATGCAGATTATGTTTCACTCATCTTTCTATGCTCAAATTTCTTGCACAGTAGACATCATCAGATATTTGTTGCATGAATAAATGTACACAGGAATGAAAGTTACTTGATATATATATATGTTAAAAAATTGGCATAGTTATGTTTTCAGAGGAAGAATGATGGTAAAAGCAGTGGACAAAGATGCTTCATGTTATTTTCATAAAACCACAGAAATACAGATATGAAAATTGTATCATGTTTTCTCATTATTTGTATATTTTATTCCTGTCTTCTCTTGAACTGCTTGAAGAATTAGGAGAGTTGTTGCTGTTAGTTAACAGCTGATAAAAATATTTAATAAATCAGTGGTGGGTGTATGGAAGAGAATCTAGATATCTCTACCTCTCCACACTATCACAAATGGAGATTTTTAGACCTTTTTCGGAAAATAGAGGATTTTCATTAGTGATAATTCTGAGGTTGCGCTTATATTTTCCTGGTTTCATTAATTTTAACAAAGGATTGGAAGGAAAAGAGTCTGGAGGTAGGAGGACTTGATGAAAGGAAGTCAACCACAGTCAACTAACTGTGATTAACTGAATAATTATAGTCAGTGAATGGGTAAGAGAAATGTCACTTGGAGATATCTGAAAAGCAGTAAAATTTTTCTTTTAAATGATTTGGTTATACTGACCCTAGGTTCTTGTGCAATCACTTGTTTACATTTTATTCTAAACCAGATGGCTGTCTCTTAATTCAGCCATTAACAGAATGAGAAAGAACAATGAGAAAAAATTTATGAACCCAAAATGTATGCTGTTTCAAGCCTCCTGGTCATGTTCCTTTTTAGTTAAAAGGATAAGAAATTACATACTTGAGAAAATAAAGCAGAGCTTTACAAGAACAGTGAGCACTGGTAGCCTAATGGTAAGAAACACTGCTGCAATCCTAAAGGCATATGGATCAAGTCCACCAGCAGCTCCCCAAGAGAAAAATGAGCAATTTCCTCTTGTGTGATTAACTGCCTCTGAAAACCCTCTGAAGGGTCAGCTTTGGGTCAGATCTGACTTGACAGTACACAACAACAACAATATGCAGGGATAACAAATATTGGGAACATTCTCCCTGGTTTTCTGATCATCTTCTTACCAGTAGGTGCTTCTCTTTAATCTAATAGCTAGTAATGATTAACAAAATGAAGACGTGTGTCTTAGAATTTCTGGACAAATTGAAATCTGCTTTATCCCTCTATTTATTGACTCATGAAGAGAACAAAAGGTCACTACAAAGACAAAGGAGAAAGAAAAAATATAGATAGCAGAAGAGACCTTAAAAATTGCACTGGAGTGTTGAAAAGTCAAAACAAAAGGAAGAGATATTGAAATAAAAGAGCTGAATAGAAGATTTCAGTGGAGAGCTCCAGCAGATAAAACAAACTAAGGGAAAATATGCAGAGGCCTAGAATTGGCATTTCTAAAGGTGAAAGAACTGAAAAACAAATTGAATCCTCAAGTGAAATAGTTATATATGCTATAGGCAATATCGTGAAGGATCCAGTAAGCATTAAAAGAAGATGGAGGGAATACACAAAATCATTGTACTAAAAAGAGTTGGCCATCATTAAAATATTTCAGGAAGAGACAATGGTAAGCTACAATGAGGGCATTGTCAATACTAATTGGCATGTTTCAAATAATAAATGCAGCCCTGGACATGGTCACCAGAGATCCATATTTGTACTAGTTCTCAAGAAAATTGACCCAATAGAATGTACAAATTATGGACCAATATAATTAATATCACATACAATAAAAACAGCTGTGAATTACCATAAATTCAAGCTGGATTAGAAGAGACAGTGGCACTAGAGATATCATTGCTGATGTCAAACAGATCCTGACTAAAAATGGAGAGTACCGAAGGTTGTCTATTTGTGCTTTATTTACTATGTAAAGGCACTTGACAGTGCGGATGATAATGAATTGTTACTACATTGAGAAAAATGGGAATCTCAGAACACTCAGTTGTACTCATGTGAAACGTATACCTAGACCAAGAAACTGTTGTGTGAACAGACCAAGGGAACACTAACTACACGATCTAGTATTTAAAAAGGCGTGCACGGGGGTTGTATCCTTTCTTCATACCTGTTTAATTTGTATGCTGCACAAATTATTCAAGAAACTGGATTCTATAAAGAAGAATATGCATTATGATTGGAGGAAAACTCATCAGTAACCTTCATTATACAGATGATACAACCTTGCTTGCTGAAAGTAAGGATCACTTGAAGCACTTGCTGCAGAAGATCAAACACTGTATCTTTCAATATTGATTGATCTCAGGGTCAAGAAAACAAATATTCTCACCACTGACCGAATAGGCAACATCATGATAGGCAAGAAAATATTGAAACTGTCAATAACTTCATCTTAATTTGGTCCACAATAAATATACTTGGTACCAGTAGCCAGGAGATCAAGAAACTTATCAAGGATGTCTCCAAATTATTGAGAAGTAATGAAGTTAGTTTGAGGACGAAGGTATCCCGGATTCAGACCATGGTCTTTTCAATCACTCGCTATGCATCTTAAAACTGGACAATAAACAAGAATAATAGAAGAGGAATGATACTTTTTAACTGCTGTATTGGAGAAGAGTACTGGATAGCTCTTGGACTGCCAAAAGAACAGAAAATGTGGAGCTAAAGTATTCCTTGGAGGGCATGTTGTTAGAAGAGGATATTCCTTGGTGAAGGACATCACACTTGGAAAGGTGGGATGATGGTGAAGGAAAGATCCTCAATGAGGTGACTGGCACAGTGACTGCAGATCGAGTGTGTCAGAGACGGTGAAGATGGCACAGGATAGGACAGGGTTCGGATCTGTGCCTCATAGGGTGGCCATGACCCATACTCGACTTGATGGCATCTACAACAGCAACAATAACAACTTTGGCTCAAGCATAAACCGTCTTTCTGATCTTGGATTATTTCTTATCATTTTGCACAAAATCTTATTTGAATACTTTTTACATTTTATTTGTTTTGCCCCCTTTTACTAGAATATGAAGAATATGTTTTTTTATTGTCATCCTGCCACCTCCATTAATTACTAATATGTATTGGCTAAAAGGAAGACTTCTTAGTGTCATCTGATAGTGATATGGGTGGTAAAATGACCTATCATTCAAAGGTGTTAGATGTGAAGTTTAGATTTATGAACCAACTGTGTAAGTTTGATAAAGCCATTTTCCCTTGTGAATTCTAGTTTATTTTGCAGAATGAAGATAATAGTCTCAACAGTGAAACAAAGGAAAGATAATGAATGTTTGCATTCCTTTTAGATCTTCAAAAGGCTGTTAATTGTTGTTGTTGTGTGTTGTTGAATTGGAACCAACCCATAGCTCACCCTCCAGTGGATTTTCAGAGACAGTGAATCACACAGAAAGAGACTGCCTATCCTTCTCCCACAAAGCAGCTGGTGGATTCGAACCACACGCTTTTGGGATTGTAGAGCAGGTTCTTACTGCTAGGCTGCCATAGCTCCCTTATTAAATTATATTGTTAACTTAATAGGACATCATCAAATGGGGTATTCTTTGGAGCTTTTTCTTTTCCAGCAAAAATAATGACTTACCTAAAATTTCGGGATTTTACAGATTCCTTTCATTGCATGTCAACAATTATTTAATTCTTAGTTTATTCAGAGAAATAAGGGGCATCAATAGCATACTTAAGTACAAGAAAATATAGATAGTAGAAGCTCAGAAACTATTCCTCAGTTTCTTTCTGTTAAAAACAAAAACCAAACACCTATTCCTGTGATTTGGGAGATGGTTAAAGGGCAAATCCCTTTTATAATTTATAAATTTAAATTTTATAAATTTTGAAATTTTATATTCAATTGTTCATATACATTTTGCTTCATGTGGTCATAATGCCCACCATATGACATCACCAATCCCATCCTCAGCTACTTTTATTCTGAGTCAAGTATGTGCTTGGGAGATATGTTGACCTTTGTTAAATGTGCACTCTGAGCTGTGTTTTATTTTTTTATCTGTAAAAAATGGTAAGTATTACCTCATAAAGTTGTTAATGTATGTTGACCACCATGTACGATGCCTGACATACAGAAGACCTTCAGTAAATAGCAGCAATTTGATCATTAAAGAAAGAGAGAGAAAAAGTATAGGCTAGAAGAGCAAGAGGAAATTCCCCAGAGAGAATATATGTTAGACTGGAAAGCAAAAGTTGCATTTTCATAACAATAAAGCATGATTAAAGTCTCAAGAGTGACTGAACTACGAATATAATCAACAGTTACACTGTTACACAAGCAAGAAACTTGAATATCAATTGTAGCTGCTTCTTTCTGTACTGTTTTCTAATACCTCATCACTAAGTTCTAGAGATCATAACTTTCAAATATCTGTCAAATATGTTTTTAATTGCATTCCATCCCAAGTCCTTTCTCCAGTGTTCAAGAACTCCTCCATCCCCATGTTGGCTTACTCCAGCGGTCTCTGAAAGTGCCACTTGGTGTTTAACCCAGAACACTAGGCCACCTTTCTTTCCCTACATGGAGTACACACACCAGTCAGCACATGTGCAAATGCCTTTTCCTTTACCATGCTTCTAATGCCTTACCATTGCCTGTTTCTTTCTCTCGGTTTTACTAGAATGAAAACATAGAAAGCGCTCTGCCAATAATTTACCATATAACATTGCTATAAGTTGGGGGCCAATTCATAGCAACCAGGAAATAAAAATTCAAGTCTCTTTCAGGGAGGAGTGATAGGGAATGGCAAAGGACACACTGACAAAAGAGATTAATCAGAACTGGCTTTGACAAACACTGTGGCAATTGGACAATTAAAAGAGAATTTCAAGGGGCGGGGAAAGAGGACTGAACTGGGGAGGAGGGTAGGGAAAATAGTGCAACAATGAATGAATGGAAACCCCAAATCTCTGTAAATGTTCATTAAAATTAATAAAATTTTATAAAAAACCCTCAATTTCTATGAATTCTTAGCACCATGTGCAACAGTCTACCTGCTCACCTACCTCTGACCCTTGCCCTTGCCACTTTCCCTTTCTGGAGCAAAATTTTATGTCTAAAACTCCATATAGTGAGTTCTCATTTTCTGACATTCTCTGCTCACTTGTCGTGTTTTCAGTAAAACCAGACTTGATTGCCTAAGTTAAAAAGCATCCCCTGCCCCGCCCCCTAAGATTTTCAAATCTGTTTTCCAGGCTTTTAAAACTTTCCCCCATTGCTCTTACTGTTGCCTGGTCTATTATGGATTTGCTAGCTTATTGAATGCATTTGCTGGCATTAAGTCAGCTCCATGATGATAGAGACTTTATAGGTTACCTCTACTCCAAGGTGGTGTTACTCTGAGCACCACAAGAAAAAAAATATAATATTTGGCACAAGGAATATACCCCCAAAAGCATCTGTTGAATGTTTGCTGACTGGGCAAATGAATCAGTGTTTAACATGACTGTCAGAGAGGCTATGATATCCGCCATTCCTTCTAGCTTTTAAAGCACAAATGTCAAGCTTGGAGTAGGCTTTGGGGACTGCATTTTGTATCTTTAGAATGCTTTCACCTTTACCAGACCGGGTTCTGTTAGAGATTATTTCCTTTTTCTTTAAAGCAGCCAAATGTCTGTTTTTGAGTATCCTAAACTTAGGGGATTCATTCATGGTGATCAGCACTTGGGAGCTGTTCTGTACTGGTGCTCCTACAGTGGTGGTCTAAGGAATTGTTTTTCTTTTGGGATGGCTGACTGTGTAATATCTATTTATGTCCAAATGCCACTGAAAAGCCACTAAATATTACACAAGGAATGAAAAGAAGAAAAAAATATCAGCAACTGCCATTTTATTTAAAGCTGCGCATTTTCACTGCAAACTATGCCATGTTTGGCAGAAACCAATTCAAAAGTCAGTGGAAAGCAGAAAGTCAGCTGTAAAATAGAGAGCAGCTTTTAAAAAGAAAATGCAACTCTAATTTTCTCCCCCCCTCCCCCACCTCAGTTGTTCTTGTTAGGTGCTGTTGAGTCGTAAACGACACAGTGACCCTTTGAACGAAAGACCTGAGCACTGTTCATAGTTTCCGGAGGCAAGTAATTTCAGAAGTGGATACCACTTCTGTTTACAAGTTGTTTTAATCAGGAAGCTCCACCAAACACTGTCCATCATGGGTAACCATAATCTCATTTGACACATGAGTGTCACAGTGTTTAGCATCACAGCAACCATGAGTTAACTCTGTACAGAAACTGGACAAACCAGTACTATACCACCTAGAAGAATGTTTGACAAAAAACCAATTTGAACCAGGCCTGAGGGCAGCAGATTAAAATCACCCACCTTGGACTTGGCAACATATTATTGTATTATTTCCTTAACATAGTTTGATCACTCTCTTTTGTTGAGTTTTTCATGTTTTATGAAATGAATCAAAACTACCTTATTACTTCTGAAAACACTTTGTAGGATGAAATTTCTAGTGTAGTTTTCTATGACTGGCTCATTTATTCTTATGATTTCATTTTTCAGGCTTTGCAATTAGGCAGCTCCTGGTTATACATCTGAGAGCTGGATAATGAATAAAGATACTAGAACAGGAATGGAGGCCTTTGTGTTGTGGTATTGGAGAAGAGTACTGAATACCCCGTGGAGTGTCAAAGAAAGAAACAGATATATCTTAGAAAAGGTACAACTAGAGCGCTCCTTGGGAAGTAAGGGTGATGAAGCTTCATATCTCATACTTTGGACATATTGCTAGGAGAGGCTATTCTTTAGAAAGAGCTATCAAGCTTGGAAAGATAGAGGGTCAGCAAAAGAGAGAAAGACCTTCACGAAACAGTGACAACAGCAATGGACTCAAAGTGTATCAGAAATTATAAGGATGGCTCAGAACAGAACAGGATTCAGATAAGTTGTCTATAGGATTATTATGAGTCAAACTTGACTCAACAGCACCTAAAAACAACAACAAAAACCAGCCCCACAACTAACGTGAAAATTGGCTATTCAGTTCCATCCAGCAATTCCACAGGAGAATGCGGGAGCAATCTGCTTCTGTAAAAATTACAGTGGAGAGAACTTTTCGGAGCATTCCTCTCTGCAGCAGATGGATTAGACATTAATTGGAATCTATTGGATGGTCACAAGTTTGTTTTTCTGTGGATAGGTTTTTTTGGTTGTTGTTGTTTTGTTTTGTTTTAAATAGCATATGGGATATTTATCAGTAAATAATAATCTTAACTTTAACTCAACTCTGGAAATTAGGCTTTTCTTTACTTTCTAAATGAAACATTCTATTATGAATGTACTGATTTACCTCCCTAAAGTGCAGCATTTACTCATCTCAATATTAAAATCTGATAAATTTTGACTGAATTTAATAAATTACTTTTTTAGAAGTAGCGTGGAGTGAGAAAATCAAAAGGGCCCAACTCGCTCAGCATTTCTTAAGCTCAAGGAACTGAAGAACAAATTCAAACCTCGAGTTGCTATAATCAAGGATGCTTTAGGCAGAATATGAAATGATCCAGGAAGTATTAAAAGAAGATGGGATATTAAAAGAAGATGGGAAGAATATACTGAGTCACTGTATCGAAAGGAATTGGCAGACATAGATTAATTTAATGAAATAGCATAAGAGCAAGAAACTATGGTGAAGAAGGAAGAAGTTCAGGCTGCTTTGAAGGAAATGGAAAAAATAAGGCCCCAGGAATAGATGATACCAATTAACATATTTCAGCTAACAGATGCAATCAGGGGAACAACCAGATGGTCAACTCACTGAAAGAGCTCTATATTTGTTCCCATTCCAAAGAAGGGTGACCCAAAAGATTGTGGAAACTATAGAACAATATCATCGATTTCACATGCAATAAGATTCTACTGAAGATTATCCAAAAACAACTGGAAAAGCGTATCAGCAGAGAACTGCCAGAAGTCCAGGCTGGGTTTAGAAGGGGTCGTGGTACTACGGATATTGTAGCTAATGTTAGATTGATCTTAGCTGAAAGCAGGGAATACCAAAAGAATGATCTGTGTTTCATCAATTATGCAAAGGTGTTTGACTGTGTGGATCATTAACAAACTATGGCTGACTCTGAGAAGAATGGGAATCCCAGAACACTTGATCATGCTAATGTGAAACCTATACTTGGACCAAGAGGCAGTCATCAGAACAAAGCAAGGAAACATTGCATGGTTCAAAATTGGGAAGGGTGTACGCCAGGGATGTGCCCTATCTCCATACCTTTTCAACCTGTTTACAGAGCAGATTATCTGGGAGCCTGGGCTCTATGAAGAGAAGTGTACTGCAGAATTGGTGGAAGATCTATCAACAATCTGTGTTATGCAGATGGCACAACTCTGCTTACTGAAACTGGGGAGGACCTGAAGTGCTTGCAGCAGAGAGTCAAGGACTGCAGCCTTCAATATGGATTGAGGCTTAATATCAAGAAGACAAAGATTCTCACCACTGGACCAACTCAGTATCAGAATGGATGGTGAAGAGATTGAGATTGTTCACAGCTTTAGTTTGCTTGGGTCCACAGTCAACAGTCTTGGCAACAGCAGCCAAAAAATTAAAATACGTATTTCGATGGGAACGCCTGCTGTTAGTGGCCTCGCCAAAGTACTGAAGAGCAATGGTGTCACTCTGGAGACTAAGCTGAGCCTGATACAGACCATGGTCTTTGCTATGCATCAGAGAGCTGGACAGTGATTAGGAAGGATAGAAGGAGAATTGATGCCTTTGAACTGTGGTTCTGGAGAAGAGTATTGAATGTACCATGGACTGCTAATAAACAGGTTCATCCTGCAGAGGGTTAAATCGGGCTGCTCCTTCAAGGCAAGGATTCTGAGGCTTCGTCTGACATACTTTGGACATGTCGTAAAGAGAGACTGGTCCTTAGAAAGGGACATCATGCTTGAGAGGGTGGAGAGACAGTGCAGGAGGGGAAGACCCTCTATGAGGTGGATTGATTCAGTGACTGGGGTACTCAGGATGGGTGTATTGGAGGCAGTGTGATTGGCACAAGATAGAGTAGGGTTTAAGGCTATTGTATGGGTCGTTATGAGTTGCAAGCGACTTGACAGCACACAATAAAAACAATACAGAAAATAAGTTAGCATTACCTGAATACTAAATTTTAAAGAGAAACCTCTCATATTGTCAAATTACTTTTTTCCGTAACAGTATACAATTATAATTCTTTTTTTCCCTATAATTATATTTTATTAATTTTCATAAACATTTACAGAGATTTTGGGTTTCCATTTATTCATTGTTGCACTATTCTCTCTACCCTCCTCCCAGTTTGTTCTTGTCCAAATGCCACAGTGCTTGTCAAAGCCAGTTCTGATTAATCTTCTTTGTCAGTGTGTCCTTTCCCATTCCCTATCACTCCTCCCTGAGAGAGACTTCACCCTGAGTCATAAGGAAAAGGGGATGGCGTATTCTCTTAGCTAATTCTAATCACAAGGAAATTGACTATATACCAAGAGACTGTATGTTGACTACCACACCTCCTATTAAACAACAGAAAATGCATTGCATAATTTTTAAAAAAGAAATGACAGATAACTTACCACAAAGATAAGCAATAATATGAAGACATAACATAAAATTTAAAAAAAATTATATCTTTTCAGTGACTCCAGGTAAACAAAATCCCTCTAAAAATATGTTTTTAGATGATCAGGGTCCTCCTGCAGAGATTTACAGCCTTGGAAGCCTGATAGAGAATAGCTCTGAGTTAGACTTGACTCAATGACAAAGGGTTTTGAGAAAGATATTTTGGTTGTGATTATTGTTATGGACCATCGAGTCACCTCTGACTCATAGCGACCCCATGCACAACAGCTCGGGACCGTGCACTTACCAGACAGCACCAGTTCAAAATCATTATGACCTAACTAAATAAATTCATCCTCTTTAGACATCTACTACTTTTGTTTTCAACTTGCAGATTTTCCCATTTCCACTTCATTCTTAATTCAATCTATACGAAATTAATATCATATGCTTACTGGTTGTATGTAAAACATTCACAACAAAAAGGTTGATAGCTGGCAGATACAGAAAGCTTTACAAACCTTTCATCACTTAATTGTAACATCAAACTGCTAGAGTAAATTGTGACTGCTCTTTTGATAGGGGCTGATATTTGATTAGAAATAGATAGTAGATGTAAAGATATAAAATGGAAGGCCCTGATCCTCTCATGAGTCTGGATAAATAGACAGTTCTCCATCTTTAGGCTAAAAAGTGTAGCTAATCTGAGACAAGAAGCTGATAAGGTATAGAGCTTTTCAGGATAGCACTCCAATCATGTTTGGCTCATGAATATATATTAGTGACTTCAGAATCTAGGTCATGCACTGTCTTCTAAATGCATTGAGAAAAATGACATTAATGAAAAGAGGGAATTATGGGGAGGGAAGACCTTGTTCTGTCAAGTTTAGTACCTGTTCTAAAAACATTGATTCAGAATTTTAAGCTAAATACGTCTCTTGTAGTTAAAACTCCCTTCTGACCAAATAGATGCAGAGAACTTTTAAAAGTCAAATGGAAATCAACTTCACCAAAATATCCTTGCTGTGTTAAAGAACTCTCCAACAACAACACAAGGTACCTCCTTGTGTAAATATTGTATCTTTTTATTCTATTAGTAACATTTGAATAATCAAGACATCAATAACTTTTTGACCTCTTTTGTAAATAATAACACTACTAACTGCATTCTTAAAGGGAGACATTATTAACTCTCATACTAATGTTTTTCCCCAAGTGGTAGACTGTTATTTTTCTCTGTAACTCCTTCTCAGATTATAGAATAGCAGGTATTTCTCTTTCCCTGGGGAGTGTATATTATAAACTAATGACTCTAGGGTTGTTCCACAACTTCCTAGTTCTCTACTGGGCTCTGCAAAGCATCAGAATCCTTGGGGGCTAATAAATGAGTATTTTACAAAGAATTCCACTGGGAAAATGATATTCAAATTAGCCCTTTAGGGCATTTTGTTCTGGTGCATTCTCAGAGATGCATGGAGCAAGATGACAAAGCCGTTTGCCTCTGGGAGGGCTATTTATGTGCTTCAGCCTGGCTGTACAGAATAACCAGAAACCTCAGAGGCACCCACAAACCTCTAGAAGGAACCATTTCTCCATATATCCATAATTGAATCACTGGAAGTGAAATCTACATTTAAGGAAAATTTACTGAGGTATGATGCCGACGTTTGTTAATATTCACTAATTCAAAGCCTTCCCTCTTCAAAAGCAGTATGTAATGTATAAATTTGGCTTTCCATTCTGTTGTATTAAGAGTAAGCATTATCATTGTATAACCATTAAGTTTAAATGCTTAAGCAGTTTAAAGCACTGAAGTCGGAAGCACTTAAAAGCTCTAGTAAAATTGTCTATAATATGAAACTAATCTAGGGCATCATAAATACTTAAAGATTGCTTAGCATATTCCCTACTATCATTGTTTCTCAATCAGCTTGCTTTTTGCATGATGATAAGATCAATAATTTCCCTTCGTATAGAAATCAAATGTGGATCTGAAAGGTTTTACCCCCTTCCTCAAGAGTATTGCTTTCCTTTTTTCCCTTTCATTTTATATGCAGCATCTAGGATGTTATCTTCCTAGATAGAGTGACCCAGAACCTGGCAGGTGTCACCATGGAAAGTCTCCAAAGAACTGGCAGGGTGTGGCTGAATGACAGAAGACATGGCAATAGAGGAGATGGATAGTGTAGTAAAAAAAATATATATGGAACAAGGAGTCAGGTGTTAGAATGCACGGATCCCGGGGGATAAATGTATATCGGATCACAAATTAAGACAAGTTCTTAAAAACCTTCTGTAGTTATTACAAACTCAACCATCCTCTGAGAATCATTAAGGGGGATTGCATGAGCTATGTCTTTGAAGATGTTCAGCAAAATGTTTTTAAAAAATGCAAAAAACCACAAAACCGTAGTTAATTTTGTGGTTTTTGGAACAGGAGGATACTTTGCTCTTTTCTTCAAAACGAGTAACAGGGAGCTGGGGTTGTAGCTTTATCTGCCTTGTCTGACCAGCTTCTTTCTACAAAATCTCCAAGGCTCAGGACACGGAAGTACCCCCTGCAGTGATGCATCCTAACAGGAACCGGGTGGATATTTAGGAATGGCTAAATGAAGGATTTTTCTCACGATGAGAATGGCAGTGGGTACTGTCAGTGTAACGGCACTGTTCATTACATCTCACCTACTGGTGTGGATGTCTTGAGAACTGTTTATCTGTCATAGTTGTGTATATGGATGTTGTATGTGACCCAGAGAGCCCACATTCACTGACTGTGCCTCAGATGAACGATATCAAGCTTTGGACTTTTACTTTTTAAGAATTTTCTTTTTCTTTTTCATGACAATGTTTTCTCCCTCTCTCAAATGCCTACCGTGTTTTTATCAATATAATCCGATAACTGGGCTATTACTGTTTTCAGGTGCCATTAAGTTAGCTCACTTTTATAGTGACCCTAAGTAATTGAAAATTAAGCCACAGGTCTGGGCCGAGGTTGTGAGGATCACTTGGGACCAGAAAGTGTTTCCTTCATGGGACTGCTCTGAACCAGAACATCAGGTGTGTCTTAGAATCTTAATATCAAACATTTGACTCATTGCTGTTGAATTGGAACCAACTCATAACCGGCCTGCCAGTGAATTTCTGAGCCTGTAAATCACATAGAAGGAAATTACCCATTTTTCTCCTATCTAGCTGCTGGTGGATTCGAACTACCAGAGATTAAGACTTTGGTTTGATAGCATAACTCCCTGTGGACTAAGTCACCAGAGCTCTTTATCAGACACTTTTAATAAGTTTTTATTATAATCCAGCCAGCCTGAAAACTGCACTATGCATATTTTGTCCATTGGAATTGATTCGTTTTACCCATTGAGATGAGTAACATTATTTAAAGGTTACAAACTAGAGAACCTGACTTGCAAGTGAACTACCCAAGAAGTTGTAAAGGATTGTAAAGATGGCAGGCTGTCTCCTGGGTCAAATTGGGAAACAAGTAATAGAGGATTATGTGATAAATGTTCATAACCAAACCAAACCACACCAACTCTTCGGCTCTTCAGCTCATTCTGACTCATGTCAACTCCCCATCAAGTTACCAAGAGGATAAATATTTACAGGAGAAGAATGTTAGTCTTTCTCCTGTGGAGAAACTGGTGGGTAGATTCAAACCAGTGACCTTTAAGTTAGCAGTTATGTGACATTGATTTGGAACCAACTCATAACTGGCCCTCCAGTGGGTTTTCAGAAGCAGTAAATCACGTGGGAGGAGATTGCCCATCTTTCTACCACAAAGAAACTGGTGGATTTGAACCATATGCCTTTGGGTTGGCTGCACAGCTCCACTAGGCCACCATATAGTGCATTATAACCCCCAGAAATCCTTAGAGAATTTAAAAAGTGTTAAAATTTTCCTGGAAAATGCAATGCCCTGGAGATAAATTGTTTGGAGAGACTTGATCATTTCTAGTTACTATTTAAATAGGAAGAACTTAGGTCTAAGTGCAAAGTAGAAGCAATAATATCAATTACACACTCTTGGTGGCATAGTCTGTAGTAAGTTGCACTGACATTTTTAATCTACCAGTGGCTCCATGGAAAAAAGATAGGCAATATTGTCCCATGTGACGTATAACCTTTGAAAACATGTTAGAAGGTCAACTATGAGTTGATTCCAATTCTCCAGCAATGAGTTTGCATTTTGAGACTATCAGGTTTATTATCTGGTAAGGAACATGGGCTTATAAATAACTCATTTAAGCCTAAACATGTCTATGACATGGGCACTTTCATAATACGACAGTTGTGTTGTTGTTATGTGCCGTCGAGTCTTTTCCGACTCATAGCGACCCTATGCACAACAGCCCTAAACCCTGCTCTATCCTGCGCCAACCGCACCGCCTCTGACACACCCATCCTGATTA
>NW_006399770.1:25719962-25742554 GCF_000299155.1 Elephantulus edwardii
ACCAGGATAACCCTTCTCATCTGCCAAGTCCCTTCAGAAAATATCTTCCATTGTCCAACCCATGATCTGACAGCTTGTTATCTTAAGCTTTCTTGGCTTCTGTGATTCCAAAAACGTGGACTGCTGACATTTTTCTTTTGACCAGTCAAGATACTTTAAAAATTTTATCCAGGTCACCTATTGGAGACGAAAGGGTTTAAAGAAGCAGTAAAAAGTAAGGATTGGGTATCTAGATGTTGTTATGCACCACTGAGTCAGAACTGCCTCATAACAGACCCTCCAGCAGATTTTCAGAGGCAGCAAATCACATGAGAGAAAATTGCCCATCTTTCTCCCCTGGAACAGCCAGTGAATTTGACTTGACTGCCTTTGAGTTGACAGTGCAACTCCTTACCACTGCTTATCACTCCTTACCACCAAGCCAAATGAGGTCATTTATATGCCTTGGAAAACTGAGAGAAGTAAAACATGCTGTTCAGTTGGCTTTTCGGGACAATGGGAAGAAAGCATTTGAGACAGCTATCTCCCACTACTGGCAGGTTTTAAAGCCCTTAGATATATTGACTAAGGAATTTGTACTTGGTCCTTTGGGACTGGAACACCATTAAACTTATTTTAAGCATTTATTATTCAGCATTTGTATATATATAAAAATTGCTGAACTGATTCTCAGCTTAATTACTTTCTCTGAGAATCCTCCTGACTACTCATCTTCACTAATTCTCATTTAGGGAGAGATATCCCTCATTATGCCTGAGGACCCAGATTTTCCTCTCAAAGCTTTTACCACACCTGTGCTAACAACAATCTATGACCTCCAGGTATCGCAAGTAGGGTTTCTTGCTAACTCCCCAGCACTTACTATAAAGCTTCAAAGACAGATGAGAGATTACATAGCTGCAAGCTAGATAACTATGCTATCAAGTTGACTCCAACTCATAGTTACTACTTGCATTAGTATAACAGAAGGAAAGAAATATTGTTCAACTCAATATCATCCTCACAATTCTCAGCATGTTTGAGTCTGCCGTTGCCACTAATGTGCCAGTCTAAGAGGTTATTGTGTGTCTGTGAAGATTATGAAGGTTTTATTCATCCTTGCTAATACTCTTTCACTAAGAATAATCTCCTTTGACTATCTGTCTTTCCTGTGAACATGGTCAAATTTGTTGTTGCTGTTAAGTGCCATTGAATCAAGTTTGACTCATTGCAACCTTATGAACAAAAGATCTGATATCTATTCTATCCTGCACCATCTTCACTCTTCCTGATACCCAAGAGCCCATTGGAGCAGTCATGGTATCAATCCACCTGGTTGAGAGTCTTCCTCTCCTTCACTGACCCTCCACCTTTCCCAGCATCATGTCCCTCTCTAAGGAATAGCCCGTTTAGCAACCTGCCCAAAGTATGTTAGGTGAAGCCTCATCATTTTTGCCTCCAAAGATTACTCTGACTGCACCCTCTCCAAGACATATCTGTTTATTCTCCTGGCTGTCCATGGGATGTTCAGTGCTCTTCTCCAGCACTATAGTTCAAAGGCATCAATTCTTTTCCTGTTATCATTATTCCTTGTACAGCTCTCAGATGCATAGCAAGTGATTGGAAAGACAACTCCTGAATCAGACACACCTTTGTCCTCAAACTGACATCATTACTCATTTATAATTTGGAGAGGTCCCTAATTGCAGATTTTCCAAATGTAATGTGTCTCCTTATTTTCTGCCCGCTGGTATCAAGGGTGTTAATTGTGGATCCAAGCAAGATGAAGCTGTTTGCAATTTCAGTCTCCTCTCCATCCATCATTATGTTGACTATCAGCCCAGTGGTAAGAATCTTTTCTTGACATTGAGATGCAATTCATACTGAAGGCTGCATTCCTTGATCTGCAATAAGTGTTTCAAGTCCTCCTCACTTTCAGCAAGCAAGGTTGTGTCATCTGCATAATTCAGGTTATTGATGCAGCTCTCTCTAAACCTGATGCCATTGAATCCAGCATCTCAGATAATTTGTTCAGCATACAGCTTGAACAGATATGGACAGAAAATACAACCCTGGCACACTCCCTTCCCAATTCCAAACCATGCAGTGCTCCCCTGCTCTGTGCACACAATAGCTTCCTAGTCTGGGTATAGGTTCTTCATGAGAACAATCAAGTGATCTGGGATTCTCATTCTTCTCAATGTCAGACACAGCTTGTTATGATCAACACAAATTTACCAAGTAGAATAATATTCTGTTGTGATTCACACTGGAGGGTTTTGTTTTATGTTTGTTTATTGTTTTGAAATTTATGTAATCTATTTTAAATTTTTAAATTGTGATGTGATGTGAGTGAAAGTTTACATAGCTAATTAGTTTTCCATTCACCAATTGAAACATTATATTTTATGATTATGACTACAATCTGACCATGTAAACTAATAGCACTATTCTCACATGTGTCTTCTGTCCTTCTTTCCTACATATTCCTTTCCTCCTCCTGAATTGCATCCCTGAGCAAATGCTGCCTTTTTGATATTATGTTGTTGTTATTGTTGTTAAGTGCCGTCGAATCACAGGCGACTCATAGCTACCCTATGAACGAAAGTTCTGGACACTTCCTGTATAACTTTTGTCCTTTCTCCAGGTTCATAGGGTTTCCAGAGGCAAGTTATTGTGGAAGTGGATGACACTCCTGCTTCCAAGCTTGTTTTAATCCGGGAGCTTCATCAAACACTGTCAACCATGGGTAATAGTATTCAACTTCACAGCAACCATGAGTTACCTCTCTACATCAAGTGGACATACCAGGGTTCCTGGACCTAGGAGAATGTTTCACCAAAAACAATTAAAACAATTAAAAGCCCTTGGGCCTGATAGGATTTGATGCTAGGGCCTGGAGCAGCCGCAGGCTTGACCCCACCCTTAATTACCCTTACTCTAGGGGTCAGGACTGCCCACCCACCTTTGAAGGCCAAAAAGCACCATAACACACAATAGAAAGAACCCAGAAACTTCCCTTGCCTAACTACCACCAAGAGGAGCTGCCCTGGAGACGCCAGCCATCCCACCCTCTTAGCCGGCTGTGGAGGGAGACTCCATTCCCCAAGCCTCGTGAGGGATTTGAAGCGAGGGTCTGTGTCCCTTCCTAGTGCTACTGATCATCTTGTAGGCCTGTCTGTTGTTTGAAAGTTGAATCTCAGAGGTTATTTCTGTTCCAAACTTGTAGAATGACTAAAGGCAATAGATTCAGAGTGTTTCCAACAGTCTCCATCAGATTCCTGAGCTTGGTCTTTTTTTATAATTTTTACTTTTGTTCCACATTTTCTCCTACTCTATTAGGGACCTCATACTGTGATTCTTTTCAGAGAAGTCAGCAGGGGTTGCTGGATACCATCTAATCTTAGGCCCATAGAGACTGAAGTTCACAGGACCATCAGGCCTTTGGGCTAATAAGCTTTGATATTCTTTAATCTTATTTGCTCTAGATGTGAAGAGACCAATAATTTTAACTTTGGTGACTGCTTTCAAACTTTTAAGTTCCAGTCACTACACACCAAAGTCAGATATAGAATACTCTCTTTGTGGACTGTGTTAGCTCCTATGATGTTCCCAGAGACTACAATCTTGAGTTCCCAGGTCTCACAATTCATTCTCTCAACGTTTTTTACTAAGGCTAAGAAGTTTTCATAATTTCCCCCCTTATTTTCTGCATAAATAGATCTGTTTTCAGTCCTGGAAGGTATTCATGCACAATATCATTACCATACCTACATGGTTTTGAGTGTAGTCTCATAAACTTAATACCTGTTAATTTTGCTTGTCAGCTTGTGCATCCTCTCATAGATTACTATTTATTATTACTGATAGTTTGGAAGTAGGAGTGGCAGCCACTTCCTAAATAACACTCCTCTAGAAACTCTATGAACTTTAATAAACTCCAATAGTTGTAGAAAGGCTTCAGGTCTTTTGTTCATAGGGTCGCTATGAGTCGTGCTCGACATGAAAGCAGTCACATTGGCATCAACATTACTGACAGTGCTAAATTATCTATGCAAGAACATTTACCTCTCTTGCTTATAACTCTTGTACACTTGTCAATATCACCCTTTTCCTTAATGATACTGTGTTGACTACCCATTTCTGTATATTGCGTTTCCATTAACTCAATTTAAGAACAAATGAGCAGTCATCTCCCATGTTCTTTATAGCCTTTGAAAACCCACTGAAGGCTCCACTATGAGTTGGCTTTATTTGACAGCAATGAATTTTTGGAATTATGCAGTTAGTGTTTCTTATCTAGATAGTGATTTTCTTTTCAAATGTTTATCTATTGATTTTCCCTCTCCTCCTTTCTCTTCTACAATAACCATCAAAGAATGTTTCTTTCTATGTATAAATCATTCCTTAACTTTTTGTAATGTGAAATCATGCAATATTTTGTTTTATAGTTGACTTTGTTTGGAAGTATATTTCTAGACATTACTTCCTAATTGACCTTAATCTGAAAGGTCTATTAAAACCTAGCCACTACAGGTGACTCTGCTGGTATTTGAAATACCAATGATGTAGCTCCTAGCATCACAGTAACATGTAAATCATCACAGTAACACGTAAATCATCACAGTATGACAAATTGACAGGTTATGATTCAAATGTAGAAGGTGCGAAATATAATCACTCTGGTCACTAAAACATTTTAAGATGTAATAACATATAAGGGAGCTTTGGTAGCCTAATGGTAAGAAAATACACTGCAATCTCGAAGGCACTTGTTTCAAATCCACCAGCAGTTTCTCGGGCGAAAGATAGGCAGTGTCCTCCTATGCGATTAACTGCATCTGGAGGGTAAGCTATTGGTCAATTCTGTCTCAGTGGTACTCAACAACAACACAACAATAGGATATAAGTAGATAATAGGTGATTGGGTTTATTCTGTAATTATATTGAATATATAGTCCATCTCTACCCACCGCACTTCTGTACACATATAAGGGTTGTTGTTGTTGTTGTTGTTAAGTGCCATCGAGTCATAGATGATTCATTGTGACCTTATAGATGAAAGGCCCGAATACCTGTATAACTTTCATAGTTTCTCCAAGTTCATAGAGTTTCCAGAGACAAGCTATTTCGGAAGTGGATTCCATTCCTGCTTCCAAGCTTGTTTTAATCGAGGAGCACCACCAAACACTGTCCACCATGAGTAACCATTATCACATTTGATGCCTCAGTGTCACAGTGTTTAGCATCACAGCAACTACGAGTTACTGCTGTACAGCAAATGCGCAGAGCAGTGCTATACCACTTAAAAGAATGTTTGACCAAAACCAATTAAAACCAGGCTTGAGGGCCACAAATTAAAATCACCCACTTTTGACGTGATAGCATAACTTTCTATCCACCAGGCCCACAGAGCTCTCTCTGTATTTGTGTTGTTGTTGTTGTTAAATGCCGTTGAGTCGTTGACGACTCATAGTGACCCTATGAATGAAAGACATTAAGGGTAGGGACCAGAATGTTTCTTTGTACACCTTATCATCTTATTCTATAGTAATATGTTCAATAGTTTTTATGAGCATTTTTAAATTTCATCCTTCCTTGAGTAAGGAGGAAAATGGCATATCCACACATCTATTTAACATACTTCAACACCACAATCACTGTCTTTCCTGCCTCGGTCTATAAACTGCCTATATATCCCTCTCTGTTCCAATCACATCTACTATTCACAACTTCTCCCAAATCCCAGATACTTGCTCATCCTTTGCCCTTGCTAACACAATTCCCCCCAACAGCAATCTGTGTCCTTTGCATGCTTCTTGTGGTAAATGTCAATTCATGTTTCACTGTTCATATGATTGAACTGTTAACCTCAGTTTTTCTATTCTGGAAGAAGTCCTTTATTATTCACATAAGTTTCCATAACACTGGGTATCTACTCCCATTAGCTGTTATTCTGAGAGTGTTGACTTCCTTACCAGCAACTGAACTTGAAGGAGATAAAAGTTTGATCACATTCATCTTTGTACCCCAAGCACCAGCTGCTCTCTTTCTCTCTGTAATTTTCATTGAGTCAAAACTGACCCATAACTGTCCTTCCATTGGATTTCTGAGGCTGTTCATTGCACATAATGAGGTTTCCCATCTTTCTCCCTTGGAGTCGTTGGCAGATTTGAACCACCAGAGAAGCATGATGAATTTTTTTAAGAAGCATGACTTTTGAGTTAACAGCACAACTCCCTCAGGACCACATCATCAGAGCTCCCTGGTATTGTGTCTGGCACATAGTAAATAGTCTGTGATTGGTGGGTGGATAAATGACTGTGTACACTGGTCTGTTCATTTGCTGTACAGAGGGAACTTGTGGTTCCTGTGATGCTAAACACTGTGACACTGATGTGTCAAATGTGATAATGGTTACCCATGGTGGACAGTGTTTGGTGGAGCTCCACAATTAAAACAAGCTTGGAAGCAGGTGTGGCATCTACTTCTGAAATAGTTTGCCTCCAGAAATTCTGTGAATGTGGAGAAACAATGGAAGTTATACAAATGTTCAGGTCTTTCATTCATTGGACTGCTGAGTCATCTGCAAATCTACAGCACTTAACAACAACTATAAAGTTATCAGCTATAATATTTATTACCTGATATTCCCTGATACCCACTTTTCTTATGATGAGAAAATTAGAAAATTAATCATTCTTGGGACATGATTTTTAATGGTACTTTAGTAAGAAGCACTCATGGTATAGTATATAATGAAGTTCTGCTAAGCATATGGTGCATTAGTTCAGGACTTCGAAGGGAGAGATACTAGATGGAATTAGACAGTCATGGATTTCTGGGGGAAGTCTCTGATGAGGAAAGAGTAAAGGAAGCTAGGAGAGTTTGGAATTGCTGTCAGATCATCATTCAGGTACTACTTCTGTGGAGGAGAGAGGGAAATAATGGACAAGTCGTGGACTGTGCATTATTTTTTTTTTAATTTAGGTTGTTTATTTTTCATTTCAATGAACATCTACAGAGATTTTGGGATTCCATTCATTCATTGTTGCACCCTTCTCCCCGCACAAACCCCTCCCCCCCCCCCCCCATTTGCTCCTCTCCTTGAAAAGCAAAAGAAAAACTCCCTCATTGGTACACAATCCTCCCCCCGTGCCTCCCCAAACCCCCCCCCCTAGCCCCAAATGTAATCCACTCTACAACCCTCATTGCATACTCCTACGATAAAAATAATGCCCTAAAATATAATACTTTTAGACTATTCTCTCCCCCATGTGCATTATTTTTAAGGCAGTTCAAGCAAAGCCACTGTGGCAGCTTTGAACGGAAAGTTGATAGAAGAGTTGCTTCTCTCAGGAATTGGTTGCCTTGGGATTCCTGATACACTACTTTACTGATGAATTGGAGCACACTTGGGGAGTGTGGAGTTCCTGGGGAAACTGGCTGATGTTCAGAACCCAAATTTTGGGGCCCTAGGTCTATTGCACTCCCTGTGTCTGGAGATAGGACATATTCTGAAGGTGGCCACAAATAGCTCTTAATTCTTGAAGCAATAGAGACGGCCCGTTTTCTATTTGACTGAGTCCCACTTAAACATATTTTAAGTACGTGAAACCCACTTTTAAATAATGCAACAATATAGACAATGCCCTGAGACATATAAATACATTTGAAAATGCTTTGAGCAAAATAAAATAGTTATTGGAATAAAATTAAAATATGAACTGAAATTTTGAACACAAGTTTCAGAGAAAAATCAAAAGCTCTTTTCCTACATGCAGATTCAAAGCAGGGATGTTTGGCCAAGGTCATTGTTTTCTGGATGTGATAGTTTAAATTGAAATGATTCCTTCAAAAGAATCTCATTTAACAGATTGTTGATGCTGCACATCTTGTGAGACAGAACATGTAAAAAGTTTATTGTATAGAATAGAACTTACCTAATTTAGAGTGATTTTAAATGACAAACCTTTTTTAAATTCCAGAAGGCTTTTTAAATTTGCATTCTTATAAATAAACCAGTCTCTCATAGAAACAACCTTAAGTCTAATAAATAAATAAAACCCAACCATTATTTCTTATGACATTTTTCATGCTAGAAAGAAATGATTCAATATAATATATGGTATACCTTCTAGAATGTCATGCTATTAAAATTGTGTAATGTGATTCTTCAGTTCAACATCCACTTTATTTTCCACCTCTACATTTGTCTATGGGTGCACTACTTCTTACTTCTGAATATTTTCTTCTGGTTTCATATTTTTGAACAAGTTATCTTTTGTTACCTCCCACCTATGTGCATCCGTTACTCCTTGAGGATACCTTGAACTATAAAGTTTAGCCTTTCCATGAAGACCTTCCTAAAGACTACACTCCTAACTTACTCTTAGATGCTGCAAAAATAAGATGAACTATTGTCACTAGGTGTTTATATCCCTCAAACTCCCACACAGGGACATTTTACAGTGCACTGGGCACTTGCTCAAATGTTACCTTTTTCTTGTTTTCTGTCTTAATTATTGAATAGGTATGTCTTCAGGGATATAATTACCATTTTATTCCTTTAGAATTCCTTTGCATACTATAGATTCAAGCTTATTTATATTACCTTTTAAAAATTAAAATAAGGGCTCTTGATAACAACTCAAAAGTGAAGATATTTTATTAATTCAGTATGACTGGTGAAAGTTTTCAAACTTTTGAGGTTTTGTGGTGGGTTTTTTGGTCACATAGAGGATTTATTTCTATCATTAATATTCATTTATGTCTTATTCTTGAATTTAAATTTTAAACAATATATAATGACATATGAGGATATGAAATAACAATAATAATAAATATATTTTCCGTTAATATCTCTTTATCCATGATTTAATAGTTAATGCTATCAGTGTAGCAGGCTGTGGTGGCCTAATGGGTAAGGAGTTGCTCTGCTCATCCAAAGACAGGTGGTGCAAATCCAATAGCTGTTCCATGGGAGAAAGATGGGCGGTCTCCTTCCATGTGATTTGAAGTTTCTGAGAACCCACTGAAGGGTCAACTATGAGTCAGTTCCAACATGACAGCAATGAGCGAGTGAATATTAATTTCTTTCTTGATTATCTTTGAACATTTATAAAATACCTATTTCATGATTCTCATGTCATTATTTCATTGTCTTAATATCCCATAGAGGCACACTTAGAGTAGACTCGTGGATATGGCACAGGTGGCGGAGCCTTCTTACCGGGATTCCCAAAAAAGGAGGAACAGTTACAAACAGACATACTGAATGGAGCATGGAATGTGAGAAGCATGAATGTAGGAAAACTGGAGATTGTTAAGCAAGAAATTGAAGGCATATATATTGACATACTAGGCGTTGGTGAAATGAAATTAATTGGCATGGGACATTTTGACTCAGATAGTCTTATGATCTACTATTCTAGAAATGAAAAGGTAGGAGAACTAGGGTCACATTCATAGTTAAAAAGACCATTCCTAGATCCATCTTGAAATAGAATGTTGTGAATGACAGAATAATATCCATAGGCATACAAGGAAGACCTGTTTATACCACTATCATTCAAATTTATGCACCAATAGCCGGGGCCAAAGAAGAGGCTATAGGTGCCTTATACCAACTTTTGCAGTTGGAAATCAATCAAACATGCAACCAAGACGCTTCAATAATAATGAGTGACTGCAATGAAAAAGTTGGGAACCGGGAAGAAGGTTCAGTAGTCAGGAAGCATCATGGACTTGGTAACAGAAATGAGGCTGGAGATAGAATGATGGAATTCTGTACAATACCTGTTCATTGCAAATAACTTCTATAAGAAACACTAACATGGACTATACACATGGACTTCACCTGACAATATGCACAGGAATCAGATTGACTACGTGGGGGGGTAGGCGGGAAATGATGGAGAAGCTCAATATCAGCTGTGAAAATTAGGTCAGGTGTTGATTGTGGAACAGACCATCAACTACTCACTCATATGCAAGTTCAAACTGAAGCTAAAGAAAAAAAAATAAAATCCACAAGAATAAATGTTTGACCTCAAGTCTATCCCACCAAAATTTAAAGACCATTTCTGGAAAAGATTTAAGGACTTGAACACTAATGAGTGAAGATAAGATGAGCTGTGGAAAGATGTCAAGAATACCATCCATGAGGAATGAAAAAGGCCATTTAAACTAAAATGGATGTCAGAAGAGACTCTGAATATTGCACTAGAGCACCTAGAAACTGAAGCAAAGGTGGGAAAATCAGGAAGTTAGGGAGCTGAACAAAAGATTGCAAAGGGCATCTTGGGAAGACAAAACAAAGTATTATAAGGAAATGTGCAAAGAGTTGGAGTTGGAAAGTCAGAAGGATTGACATCACTCAGCAGTTCCTAAACTGAAGGAACTTTTTAAAGCCTTGAGTTGCAATACTTAAGTATGCGATGGGTAGAATATTGAATGACCCTAGAAACATCAAAAGAAGATGGAAGGAGTACAGTCATTGTAGCAAAAAGAATTGGCTGACACAGAAGAATTCCTTACAAGTCCTAGCTCCAAGGTCAAGTTGTTATTAGGTGAAGTTGAATCCAGAATGACTCATAATCACTCTATGAACAATAAATCTGAACCTTGGCCTATCCTGTGCCATCCTCACAATTTCTGACAGATTCAAGCCCATTGTGGCAGTAACTGTGTCAAACAAACTGATTGAGGGTCTTCTTCTCCTTTGCTGTCCCTCCCCGTTGCCAAGCATGATGTTCCTCTCCAGGGAATAGCCTCTCCTAGCAACATCATGAAAGCATGTGGGAAAAGCCTCTTCATCCTTGCTACACCTTCTCCAGTACATGTATTAAGCACTCTTCTCTAACGTCAAAATTCAAAGGTATGAATTCTTCTTCTGTCATCTTGAGCCATTGTCCAGCTCTCAGATGAATAGTAAGTGACTGGAGAGGCCATGGTGTGTGTGAGTCATGCACATTTTAGTTCTTAATCTGACATTATTGCTTCTCAATAATTTGGAGAGATCCCTGACTACAGACCTCCCATTGCATTTCTAATCTCCTAAAACATTTTCTAATCTCCTAAGTGCTGGTACCAAGTGTATTGCTTATGGATCCACATAAAATGCAGTTATTGAAAGTCTCAATCTTTTCTCCATCTATCATAATGTTACCTATTGGTGCAGTGAGGATTTTTTGTTTTCTTGATGTTGATATCCAATCCATATTGAAGGCTGCAGTGTCTGATCTTCTGCAGCAAATGCTTCAGGTCCTTCTCACTTAGAGCAAGCAAGGTTGTGTCCTCTGCATATAAAAGGTTACTGATGAGTCTTCCTCCAATCTTGATGAGACATTCCTCTTCAGGGAGTACAGTTTCTTGAATAATCTGATCAGCATCCCGATTAAATAGATTTGGGGAAAGGATACAACACTAATGCACACCTTTTCTAATTTTAAATCATGCAGTATTCCCTTGCTCTGTTAACAGAAAAAACTGTTGGTCTAGGTATAGGTTTCTCATGAACACAATTGAGTGTTCTGGGATTCTCATTATTTTCATTGTTAGCCAGTTTGTTATGATCCACACGGTCAAATGTCTTTGCATAATCAATAAAGCACAGACAGACATTCCTGTAGTATTCATTCTTTACTTTCAGCTAGGATCCATCTGATATCAGCAATGTCCTTCATTCCTGGTGCCACAGCTTCTTATAAATCACAGTTCCCTGTAAAATTACTTCCATTAGTTTATAATGATGCTGATGTTGTTGCTGTTGTTGTTGTCATTCATAAATTTTTTTTATGAATTGCCATGATGTCTTGTCCACACAACTTTTCCTTTTCCTCCATGTTTTCTAATCAATAGTCAATAGTACTCATAATAATATCATAATTTTCATCTTCTCAGTTCTAAAATTGCACATTGCCACTTTTTATGTTGTGCTTTCTTTTAGTGTTGTTGTTGTTGTTGTTTAATGCTGTTGAGTCGTAGACAACTCATAGCGACCCTATTAACGAACAGCCTGAGCACTGTTCGTACATAGAGTTTCCAGAGGCAAGCCATTTTGGAAGTGGATGCCGCTCCTGCTTCTAGGCTTGATTGATTTAGTCGGGAAGCTCCAGCCAACACTGTCCACCATGGGTGCCCATTACCACGATTGGCACATCACTGTCACAGGCTTCAGCATCACAGCAACCACGAGTTACCTCTGTACAGCAACACACAGACCAGTGCTATACCACCTTCTCTTAGTGTTACCTTGGAGTAAATTTTTTTTAGCAATACCTTTTGTATAAAACTCTGTATAGCATAGTGTGTTAGATTGTATTTTTTTTCCCTCAAAAATATGCTTGGACTTGACTATACCAAGTTTCTCAGTTCTATGTAATTATCCTCCTTTTTGTGATATGATATAATTATCCTGTGTGTTGTAAATACCAACTTTGTAATGCTAATGAGGTGGGATTAGTGACAGATTAATGAAAATACAATCTACAGGATTAGGCTATATTGTGAGTCAATCTTTTGAGATTAAACTAGCCAGCAAAGCATTGCAGGTCCTACTACAGCCAAGGAAGAAAAGCCAGAAGAGGAATATGTCCTTTGGATCTAGGGCTGCTGTCCTGGAAACCTCCTAGAACCAGGAAACACAATGAAAAAGTTTTAGCCTAGACCTTACACTCTGAATTCAGACTTCTAGCCTTCTGAACTGTGAGAATACATTTCTTAATTTTAAAACACTTCATACATGTTATTTCTGTTATAGCTCAACTCAGATATCACACCAACTTCTGATATTCAGGGCAAAGGCCATCAATGTGTGTTGATTGAGCACAGTTCTCACCATCCTTTATGTTGGTGGTTGGTCTTTAGACCAGTAATACAGCTGTCATTCTGGGATTCCATTTGTGTTGGTTTGATTATTTCTGGACTCCCTTAAATTCTATTCTCTGTTCTTTTTCTGATCTACACCTTCTGTTTCCTCAGAAGAGATTTTTTTTTGGAAATTAACTTTTACAGGAATGAAAGTCTTCTTCTTACCACTGAATTAATAATGTTGAAATGGAACTCTGGGTTGAAAATAATCTCAGAATTTCAAAAGGAACTCTGGTGGTTTAGTAGTAAAGAGTTGTACTGCCAACCTAAAGGCTGACAGTTCGAATCCACCAAATGCTCTGACGGAGAAAGATGGGTAATATTCTTTTATATTATTTGATGCATCTGAAACCCTCTGGGGGGGTCAGCTATGACTCAATTTCGACTCAACAGCACTGAACAACAGTGTTGCTGATTACATAAGAGTTATTGTACCAAAAAGAATTGGCAGACACAAAAGATATTAAGGAGTTGAATGGAAGATTTCAAAGGCCAGCACTGGAAGATAAAATACTATAATGAACTGGTCAAAGAGCTGGAGTCAGAAAATTAAAGGAGCCAAACTCACTCAGCATTTCTTAAGCTCAAGGAACTGAAGAACAAATTCAAGCCTTGAGTTGCAATACTTAAGGATGCTTTGGGCCAAATATTAAATGTTCCAGGAAGCATTAAAAGAAGATGGAAAGAGTATACAGAGTTATTGTACCAAAAGTAATTGGTGATCACAGAATTTCATGAAACAGTGTATGAGCAAGAGCCTATAGTGATGAAGGAAGAAGTTCAAGCTTCTCTGAAAGAATTGGCAAAAAACAAGGCCTCAGGAATTGATGATATGCCAACTGATATATTTCAAAAAACAAGTGCTGCCCTAGATGTGCTCACCAAATTGTGCCAAGAAATTTGGAGGACAACCACCTGGAAAACTTACTGGAGAGATATAGTTTTCCTATTTCAAAGAAGGGTGACCCAACAGAGTGTGGAAATTGTCGAACAATATCATTAATATCACATGCAAGCAAGGTTCTATTGAAGATTATTTGAAAACGACTGGAAAAGCACATTAAAAGAGAACGGCCAGAAGTGCTGGCTGAACTTAAAAGAGGCCACACCTTGGAGGCAAGGATTTTGAAGCTTCGTCTAACATACTTTGGGCATTTTATAAGGAGAGAATAGTCCTCGGAGAGTGATGTCATCTTTGGGAGGGTGGAGGGACAGCACAGGAGAGGAAGACCCTTGATGAGATGGATTGATTCAGTGACTGGGGTAATGGAGGTAGTGTGTCAGAGATAAGATTAGCACGGGATAGAGCAGGGTTTAGGGCTGTTGTACCTAGGGTTGCTATGAGTTACAGGGACCTCAATGGCACATAATAACAACAACAACAATACTCTCATCCGTTTCAATGCAGTATACATTATTTATCCAGTCTTTCTCAGTCTGCCCGCAAACACAAGGTCAGTCCCATTTTACAACAATGGCACTATGCAGTATTTGTCCCTTTGTGACTGAGATATTCCACTCAGCATAATGTCCTCCAGGACCACCCATTTTGAATAATATTGCATGAGTTTCTTGTTTTGTTTTGTTTTTCTCCCCAAAGCAGTGTAGTATTCCATTGTGTGACTATACCACAGCTTCTCTATCCATTTGTTTGTTGATGGGCACTTAGGTTGTTTCCAACTCCTTGCTATCGTGAACAAAGCTGCAGTAAACATGGGTGTGCATGTATCTGCTTGGGTGGCATTAAGGTCTCTTTGGGGTATAATCCCAGTAGTGGAATTGCGGGTCAAATGGTATTTCTATTTGCAACTTTTTGAGAAAGCACCACACCACCTTCCACAGTGGTTGTACCATTTTACACTTCTACCAGCAGTGAATCGTATGTTGCTTGCTGTTCTGTTAAATTTTGCTATTCTTTCTGGGATGAGATGGTATCTCATAGTTTTTTTGATTTACATCTCTCTTAGAGCTAGGGATTTTGAACATTTCTTCATGTGCTTGTTGGCCATCTGAATGTCTTCTATGGTGAAGTGCCTGTTCATATCCTGTGCCCATTTTTCAATTGGATTGTTTATCTTGTTGTGGTGCTCAAATATTTTATAAATTCTGGATATAAGTCCATTATCTGACATGTAATTACCAAATACTTTTTCCCAGTCTGTGGCTTCCCTTTTTACCCTGTTGGAGAAGTTTTTGGATGTGCATAGGTATTTGATTCTTAGAAGGTCCCATTCATCTATTTTATCTTCTTCTGGTTATAGATTGATTTAATTTTTTTAAAAAAATATTATTTAAGCCTTGGTTTTGTTAAATGTCCTAAAAATGGCTTCTGATATTATTTTTTTCCCTTCCATTTTAATTATTTAATCCATTGTGAGTGTTGTACAAGGTCAATTTCATCTTGAATTATAGATTTTTTTTTCCTGATCACATTTCATTTTACATGTTCTTTATTCCCTCCTACTGTAACTCTTACAGATACACTTTATACTTTTTGGGTGACTACATTACGTATTCTAATAACGACCCTATGAACAGCTCCCCATGGACTTTGCCCCATCCTATGTCATTCTCGTGACCTCTATGATGTTCAAGCTCATTGTGGCAGTCACTGCATTAATCCATCTTACTGAGATTCCTACTTTATATCGTTGATTCTCCCTGTCCTAGTGTGACATCCCTTCCCATGGACTGGTTACTCCTGAAAATATGACCAAAGTTAGTGCGATGAAGTTTTACCTTTCTAGCCTTTAAGGAGCATGCTGGTTGCACTTCCATCAAAGCGGATACTTTATTATGGTAGTTCATGGTATAGTCCATACTCTTGTCCAACATCACAATTCAGAGACATTGAGTCTTCTTTGGTCTTTCTTATTCATTATCCCACTTTTAGATACTTGGAAAACAATGGAAAATACTATGGTTTGGGTCAAATATACCTTATTCTGTAAACTTTAGACATTCTTGATTTTTTAGAACTTCTGATAAGTCGTTGACAGCAGATGTCCCCAATGCAACATGCTTTATAATTTCTTGGCAATTGATATTGTGGGTGTTTCAGTGCACATGTGCGCGCGCGCGCGCGCACACACACACACACACACACACACACACACACACTTCATGATTCCCAGTGGAATGAAAATGAATACCTGTGCTAAATCTAACATTTTGTCCCTTAAATGTATGTGTATACTGAACAAGAATAGTTCTTAAGAGTAAAAGATGACTACTCTTTCCCATAAAATTAAGTTGCTGCACTTTCTCTTTCATGAGAATTGATGGTTATATTAAACTATTTTTCATGATGATTTGAAAAATTTCATGATTATTTTCAAACATTTCACAAATTTTTTAAGACTTTTATGATTTTCATGGTGTTAGGATTGAAAGAAAATACATAATTCTAAACTTAATGTTTACTTTCCCCTTCATTTTTGTCAAGTAGGTTTAGATTTGATTTGGTAAGAGGGATTATATATACAGAAATGATCTTTTCCCAAAATATGATTTTTAGTCGGCTGCAAGTCCATTTTCTATGTGATGTGTTTTCATAGCAAGAGAAAGAACTTGCAGTAGAAATACTCAAAGACACATAACAGCAGCAACAACATCAATAGAAGTAAACCAACTAAGTCAATAAGCATAACAGACCTTTTTTTCCCTCCCCTCTAGTAAGACTTCCTCAATAAAAGAAGTAGTATGTTGATTTTCTTTTTTTGGTGAATGGTGTATATACCTTTCCAAAGGCTGGAAACAGTTTGCATCAGTACCAATCCTCAGAATACCCTTTTGGAAGACTGAGACATCATTTAAAACAGTGTGTGGCAAGATGCCATTGAGTAAATATTACTTGAACCTGTCACATGTTTTATTTAGGACAAAATTTGAAAACTACTATGGTTGTTCCCTAATAGAATATTTATTTATCTCCTTAATAAGTCAGCAAAGAGAAATCTGCTAATTTCCCATAGTGAAAGTTTTGTGGGATTTTTTTGTGGGTTTTGGGTTGTTTTTTTTCCAATTTGGCATTATCCTATCATTTAAGACTATCATTTAAGTTGCCAATGAAACAATAGCCAAAATGTTTCAAGCTTCTACTTGGTGCCAACCCATTCTTGTCTGCTATGGCTCTCATCCTGAGATTTCATGCCAACTGATCTTAATTAATACCCTGAAGTCTGCAAGCCATTGTGCATTATTTCTTGGTTGTGAGGTGGATAGTCAGTTGATAAATTAACATCTGCTTCTCATCATAACTTCTTCCAAAAAAAGAAATTGTCTTTATTTCTCTGCTCGGTAATTAAAGACCAAATATTTCTGCAGTAGTGGGCTAGTGCTAACGTGCTACACTGCCAAACTGAAGGGATGCAGTTAGAGTTCACCAGCTTGGAGGGAAAAAGATTGGCAATCTCTTCCCATGTAATTTACTGCCTCTGTAAATCCATTGGAGGGTCAGCTATTTGTTGGTTCTGAATCAACAGCACATAGTAACAACAACAACAAAAGTGAGCAAATTCTACACCCTAAATTTGCACTATGGCATAACACCAAAATAATAATAATAATAATAATAATAATAATAATAATAATAATATTTATTACTTTTAATGAATGTTTACAGAGACTTGGGATTTCCATTCATTCATTGTTGCATTTTTCTCCCCACCCACCCCTCTGCCCCAGTTCACTCTTCTCTTTGAAAAGTAAAAGAAAAATTCTTTCATTGGTATACAATCCCCACAACCCACCCCGAGTACAATCCACTATTCAGCCTTCTTTCTGTATCTTGTCATGACCAAAATACTCAATCATATATTGCCTTTAAATAGTTCCTTCCCTCATCTGTTTCAATGCAGTATACATAATTTATCCAATTTTCCACAGTCTAACCCTAACCCTGATGTCAGTCTCATTCTACAACAGTGGCACTATTCAGTTTTTGGCCTTTTGTGACTGAAATATTTCACTCAGCATAATGTCCTCCAGGGTCACCACTCATAAGCCCCTCCTATAAATACGTCCTTGTTTATCTTCCAGAGCAATTTTGCCAGAGTAGAAAGTTCACATTAATACTAGCTGATTCATTGGTCGGTTCCAGTCAAGTCTATATTCCAAAAACTTTGGATCCTTCCATCTTGTTTGCTTTTGTTATTGACTTCAAGCGAGCATGAAAGGCCTGAAGCTCCTCTACAACAATTGACACCTATTAAAGTTCTTAGAGTTTCCGGAAGCATGTTATTTAGGAAGTGTATGCCACTCCTGCTTCCAAACCTGTCATAGTATGTTATTGTTGTTGTGTGCCATTGAGTCGCCTGAGATGTATAGTGACCCTACGTAGAGCAGCTCTGAATCCTTGTCCATCCTGAGCCAGTCTCATTAATTCCTACACATCAACCCACATCTTGTTTAGATGAAAATTTCTAGATTGGCCTACTTTCCAAATGAGCCATTACTGTCATTTTACTCTAATCTAGAATAATGCTCAGTCTTGCTCTGCAGAATGACCTTTCCTTTGACCCGTAGTACCCAGTATTCATGATAATCAAGACTCTTCTTCACCTTGGTTCAAGTCTTTGTGGTCTTCTTTGGGTAACACAACTTGTCTTTTACAGGATGCTCTTTTTTGTTGGCACAGAGACCTGTTAAAGCAACATTTTACTAAGTGTAATCTAATCCCACCAAACTTCGCCCTTCACACTCCCCCAATATACAACATTAGCAAATGAGTGATGAATTACACATGGTTTTTGGCAGTTGGAGTAGCTTCCATTCTTTGTCACTCTTTTTGCTTCTATTTTCCATGTTAACATGATATCATTATTCCCTTGTATTTGAGTGAGCAAGTCAGGTTTGTTGCTGTCTTTTAACGAATTTATTTCCAAATAGTTAGCTATGCCAGGCCCAGATTTGTTCAATAGACCCTTTCAGATATCTTGTTACTCCTTTTCTGCTCTATCCAGTTTGCACACTACCGCCATATGTGTTTTCTTCATTTGCTGCATGATTCTTCTCATATCTGTGCTGACGAACCGATGGTGGCTCCCTAGGGCATAACAGATGGAACCCAAGAACCACTGCCTCACAATTAAGCCACATCATTAACTTAGCCACTGACCCTTTACTCCACTTTGTCTTTCAATATTCTAGTCACAAGGTCTTAATTATTGGTTCTAATTTTGCTCATATTGTTATGACCAGCTTTCTCCATTCTACAGATTACATTTCTATATGTTTTCTAAAGCTCATTTCAAATTCTCTCTTTTCAAGACAACTATGCTTGCTTAAGTCAGTCAAATATGATCTTCCTCTAGGTTAAACTCTCTTTATACTTATGTTAATTCTGTTTATTCTTTAGTATACAGATATCTATACAATATTGGCATCTTGAGAACAGGTATTCCTTCTTCTTAAAGCAGTGTACATGCATGTTGTCGTTAAGTGCCATCAAGTTGAGTATGACTCATTTGGTTTTTGATGGCCATCACCTCAAGGTCGACTCATAAAAACTCTATGAATAAAAAATCTAATGCCTTTACATATAGCTATTATTGTTTGTCCAAGTTCATAGAGTTTCCAGAAGCATGTGGTTTAGGAAGTGGATGCCACTCCTGCTTCCCAACCTGTTTTACAACTTGGAGCTCCACCAAACACTGTTCACAATGTGAAACCATTCTGGTATTTGATATCCCCATGGCACAAGGTTCAGCATCACAGCAAACCCAGCTTACTTCATACATCTCATTGACAAAGAGTGATGTGCAAAGTGGAGAGTGTTCCTCCAGATATAACAGCACTAGGCTCAATTTGCAGTGGTCAAGTGTTGTTGCATTGATTATGACTCAGAGTAAGCTTTGTACAGAAGACCTGAACTCTGTTCTATAATTAACATCAATTCTGTTCATTTATAAGAGAGTTTGTAGAGTTTCCAGAGGTATCTAGTTTAGGAAGTGTATGCTACTCCCTCTTTCCAATGGAATGAGTCTGGAAGCTCATCCAAACACTACATAATAGGTAACCAATTATGGTATTTAATACAACTATGGAACAGTGTTCAGCATCACAGCAACTCCAAGTTGTTTAGTACAGCAAATAGATAAATGATTTCTGTGTCTTTTAAAGAATATTCATTCTAAAATGAGCAACCCTATAAACAAAAGATCTGAATCCTCTTCTATCCTGTGCCACCTTACAATTCCTGATACACCAAGGCCATTGCAGCAGTCACCATGTCAATCCACCTCCTTCACCGACCCTCCACCCTTTCCATCATTATGCCCTTCTCCAAGCCCTTCTTACCAAAATATGTGAGGTGAAGCCTCATTATTTTTGACTCCAAAGAGCACTCTGACGGCACCCTCTCCAAGAAATATCTGTTTATTCTCTTGAATGTCCATGGAATGTTCAGTGCTCTTCTCCAACATCATACAGATCAAAGGCCTCAAGTCTTATTCTCTCATCCTATTCATTGTCCAGCTTTCAGAGACATACCTAGTAATTGTAAAGAGTATGACCTGAATCAGATCCACCTTCACTGACATCATTACTCCTCCATAATTTGGAGAGGTCCCTAACTACAGATTTTCCCAGTGAAAATTGTCTCTTTATATACTGACTGCTGGTACCAAGGGTGTTAATTGTGGGTGCATGCAAGATGAAGCTGCTGGCAATTTCAGTCTTTTCTCTATCCATCATAATGTTGCCTATTGATCCAGTGGTGGGAATCTTGGTTTTCCTGATATTGAGACACAATCCATACTGAAGGCTCCATTCCTTGATCTTCTGAAACAAGTGCTTCAAGTCCTCCTCACTTTCTGTATGCAAAGTTACGTCATTTGCATAATGCAGATTATTGATGAGTCTCCCTCTAATACTGATGCCACACTCCGCTTCACTGAGTCATATTTCTCAAATATTTGCTCAGGATGTTGTTGTTATGTGCCGTCGAGTCACTTGTGACTCATAGTGACCCTATGTACAACAGCTCTAAACTCTGCTTTGTCCTGTGCCAGTCTCATTGTCTCTGACACACTCATCCTATTTGCCCCAGTCACTGAATCAATCCACCTCCCAGAGGGCCTTCTCCTCCTGCGCCTGCCCTCCACCCTCCCAAGCATGATGTCCTTTTCTAAGGACCGGTCCCTACTTACAACATGACCAAAGTATGTCAGACGAAGTCTCAGAATCCTTGCCTCCAAGGAGCAGCCTGGTTTAACCCTTTCCAGGATGAATCTGTTTGTTTTCTTAGCAGTCCATGGTACCCTGAGCACTATTGTCCAACACCAAATCTCAATAGCATCAATTCTCCGTCTATCCTCCCTGGTCATTGTCTAGCTCTCTGACACATAACAAGTGATTGCAAAGACCATGGCCTGTACCAGACCCACCTTAGTTGCCAGAGACACACTGTTGCTTTCCAGTACTTTAGAGAGGTCCCTAACAGTAGACTTTCCCATCACAATACAACTTTTAATTTCCTGACTGCTGGTGCCAAGAGTGTTGATCGTGGAGCCAAGCATATAGATTAAATAAGTTTGGAGAAAGAATATAACCCCGACATACTCCCTTCTCAATTTTAAATCATGCTGTATTCCCCTGCTCTGTTCCCACAACAGCCTCCTGGTTCAGGTATAGGTTCTGCATGAGCACAATTAAGTGCACTGAAACTCCCATTCTTTTCAGTGTCAGCTACAACTTGTTATGATTCACACAGTCAAATGCCTTTGTGTAGTCAATAAAGCCCAATTAGACATTCTTCTGGTATTCTTTACTTTCAGCAAAAATCCATCTGACAACAGCAGTGGTGAAAATCTTTGTTTTCTTAATGTTGAACTTCAATTTCTATTGAAGGCATTCCTTGACCTTCTGCAGCAAATGCCTCAGGTCTTACTCAGTTTCAGAAACCAAGGTTGTGTCATCTGTGTAAGTCCTCTTCCAATCCTGATACCACATACCTCTTCATAGAGCCCAGCCTCCAAGATAATCTGTTCCACATATAGATTGAAAAAGTATGGAGATTAGATGCATCCCTGGTGTATACCTTTTCTGATTTTGAACAATGCAGTGTTTCCTTGCTCTGTTCTGACAACTGTCTCCTGGTCCAAGTAAAGGTTTTACATAAGCACAATCAAGTTCTGGGATTCCTGTTCTCATAATTAACCACAGTGTGTTGTGATCCACACAGTCAAATGCTTTTATATATAGTCAATGAAACACAGACAGACATTCCTCTGATGCTCTGCTTTTAGCTAAGATCCATCTAACATTGGCTGTAATATCACTAGTGCCATAGCCTCTTCTAAACTCAGCCTGCACATCTGGAAGTTCTCTGCTAATGTACTGTTCCAATCATTGTTAATAATTTTCAGCAGAATCTTGCTTGCATATGATGTTAATGATGCTATTCAATAATTTCCACACTCTGTCGAGTCACCTTTTTTGTTGGAATGGGAATAAATATGGATCTCTTCCATTCAGTTACCCAGGTGGAATGCCTGTCTGTCAAATATTGCTCTAAAGCTGAGCACTCAAATTAAGACAGACTACAGAGAAGGACTGGCCATCCACTTCCAAAATAACAGACCTTCATAAACCCTATGTAAGCAGAACATTTATGTAGGCAATAAAATTATTTCACTATTTGTAATAATGTGAAAAATATTCTTATCTTTTCAGATTGGAAAAAAGGAATTAAAATTATCTATGTGATTGTACCTGCATTTAAAAAATAGAGAAAAAAA
>NW_006399770.1:25743079-25753078 GCF_000299155.1 Elephantulus edwardii
TGAATTTCTGAGGCTGAAAATTGCAATAGGAGGAGGAGCTTCTAGGGGATATGAACTGCCTCATATGCAAATCCCTAGCTAAATTCACAAGGGAATGTTGTTATGGTTGTTAAATGCCATCCAGTTGACTGTGATTCACTGAGACCCTATAAACAACACAAAAAAAACTGTGTCCTATCTTGAGCCATCTCCAGTCTCTGATATGCTTAAGCCCATTGTGGCAGTCACTGTGTTAATCCATCTCCTTGAGGGTCTTCCTCTTTTTTTCTGACCCTCTACCTTTCCCAATCCTCTGCCTTTCTTAGCATGATATCTCTTTCCAAGGACTGGCACTTTCTGACAATATATCTACATTATGTGAGATGAAGTTTCATTATAATTGCATTCTGATTGCACTTTCTCCAAGAGATACTTGTTTGTTCTTTTGACAGTCAATTCAGTACACTTCTCCAACACTACAATTTGAAAACATAACTTTTTCTTCTATTACTCTTTTGTGTAGTGGTTCCACTCTAGAAGTTGGTTCCTCACATCTTGATGATGGTCACATAAGAAAAGTTTTGGGGTTTGTGTTGGTTTGTGTACAGTTTGTGTTATCAGTTTCTTCCCCTCCACAGTGGATGTCAGCTGGCTAGACTTTTGCTTTCTCAGTTTAGCCAACAAGGACCCAATGATGGAGGGAATACTTGGTTTATCATAGTCAACAGCTTTTGTTGGGCATGTCTTTAAAATTCCATAAGAATGGATTAAGTCTCCGGCTGGCCTTAACACTCCTGTGCAGTGGTTCCACTCTAGAAGTTGGTTTATCATGTCTTAATGGGAGTCACACAAGGAAAGTTTTGGTTTGTACTAAACTTAATTTATTAATGTTATGATGAACATTCTTTAAGTGGAACAATAGTCATTTGTCTATTGGCTGTACTGAATAACTTGGGGTTGTTGTGATGCTGAACACTGTGCCATAGTTGTGTCAAATACCATAATGGTTGCCCATCATGGACAGTGTTTTGAGGAAATTCCATATTGATTCAGGTTTGGAAGCAAGAGTGACATCCACTTCCTAAACCAAAAACCTCTGGAAACTTAATCAACTCCATAAACTCTATCAATACATCTTTTGACTTGGAGAGCTAATTTCCCTTCTTCCTAGAGAATTGTGCTCCAAGATTTGAGATTATCAGAAAGCCTATCTCAAACCTGTTGTTGTTGTTAAGTGTCGTCGAGTTGCGACCCTATGAAGGGGAATCTTCAACGCTTGGGTGTCTTTCATCCTCTCCCCTAGGATAAGAAAATGTAAGTTATTCTGTTGTGGTCTAGCTTTCAAATTTACTCTTTCACAGATTTTGTGTTACTTGATTGCTGATGATGATTCCTTAGAAGAATGTGGAGATAAACTGCCTAATGCAACTTTCTAGAAAAGTGAAAGGAAATGAGATTCCGCTTACGATTGTCATTTTTATTTATGTTAGCTTTCTTTCTCCCCCTCAAAGGCTTGTATTCACACAGAGGTTGTTGAGAGCTAAAAAATGCCTGAAAGAATGATCAAATATAACAGAAGTGAAAGCTGAGTTTTATGGCAAGAATAAGGCAGTTTTAAAATATATTAAAATAGTGTTTCTGCATATGATCAGCAAGTCTAATTGTGGCGCTTGACATTCAGTGTTAATCCACCAGCTCTAAAGTTTATTAAAAATGGCAGGAGACACATTGGCAGCATAGAAGCAAGTTAGAGATTGTCAAGAACAATGAGAACTTTATGATTTGCCATGAAATTGCAGTTATTTGAGAAAGTTGACTTTTGCTTGTAATCCACAAGTGTAGAGTCAACAGTCTACAAACAGTGTTCACAATTGCAGCCAATTCATCCTTACATTTCAAAGATCCCCACGTCAGTGTGGCCTTCATTTTTATTTGTTGGTTATCATTTTATTCTCTTTTGCCGCCTGGAATTGTAGTGCTCCCCACTCTCGCCCTGTAGAATTAATAACAGAATGCAGCATGTAAACTGTCCCTAATAAAAGAAGCAAATATTTCAACATAACGATGAAGATGCCATGAGAGACATGTAGTCACTTTGTTGTCTTGGAAAATGTATGCTACAGATTCCCTTAAGCAGGTGCATAAAGACCTGGGAACTATTTGTGCTTTAGCTTCTATTTTCAGATTCACTTAAGAGCCATCCCCAAACTTTAATTCCTTAATTATCCAAGTGTTCAGGGGGGAAAATGGAGACTACTCAATGGTGTAGGCATGACTGAAGGTGCAAGAGGACTCATCTAATTTGGTGTCACAAGTTTCCTACCGTTTGCTACATGAGAATACTTGAGGATGTCATTTAGGTGACTCCGTTACACCCATGTGCTTTGTTGCATGTCTGAAAAGTCATTTCAATATTGCCACCAGTGTGAGTTATCCTAGTGACACCTAAGCTTTCTTTGGAGTGAACAGAAAAAATTAGTAAACTGAAGCTGACAGTACCTTGTCACAAATACCCATTAATGAACACCATGGAGAATTGCAGGCTTCCTATTCATTGCCTTTCTGTGATTTATATCCAATTTCTTACAGATGGTGTAGAGGCATTATATGAATATTTGTATAGTTTCACACTTAAAGAAGTAAATAGGATTCAATAATAACGGGGTGGAAGTGAGAAGAGAGAGAAAAACTGTAAAGTCACTTCCTTAGGGTGAATATTTCAACAATATTAGTACCTTTGTAAATACACTCTCTTGTCACTCTTGGTAGTGGATTTCTTTGCATAGGAGGGCTTATAGATAAATATTAATCCCTGGTTATTGATGTGATTCATTTTGACATTCATAATCTCTCTTATTTCATTTCCAAGGACTTTGCCAAGAAAAGTGCACATCTCATCATCCAAATTTATTCAAAATATTAATGTTCTTTTCAACAAATATTTGGGGTATCCAAATAACACTAAACACTGTACCATTCCCCCTGAGTACAAGGATATTGATACATTTATAAAACTTTTAAAATCTTGTGCAAATTTGCATGACTCCCCACAGCTACACTGGGTTTTCTGAGATACTCTGAAGACTTCTAGCTCCTATTGGATTCTTGTTGATGCAAAGGAACTATAGATAAGCTCATTGTTAAAAGGGGCACTACATTCTACTAGCAATAGGTACCACAACCCAGCAAAATGTGCAGGGATTTATATAAATATTATAATAATTTTCTACCATCTTTTTAATATCTTCTTCCAGCTATTAAACACATATACACAGACAGAAGAGAGAGACAAAATGAAACTAAAGGATAAATGGTTAATCTCAAACAAAAACTTAACTTTTAACACTTAGTGACCCTGCATCAGGTTTGATAGTTTGTAAATCTTTATGGGAAGAAATGGTCCGTGTTCATCTGAGTGGCTGAGGAATGCAAACTTCTGACCATATGGCCAGCAACCTGATACAGTAAGTACTATACTACTGGACTCCTTCATTTCTGCATTCTTAATCAAGTATTAAATGTTGTTGTTTGTTGTGTTCTGTAGAATGTGAAGTAACCCATAGTTGACCTCCAAGGAGTTTTTAGAGGCAGTTAATTGCAAGCGAGGATTTTACCCTTCTCTCACAGAGCAACTGGTAGATTTGAACCATATGCTTTTGAATTGGCAGTGCAACTCCTTACCACTAAGCCACCAAACTATCTAAACTATACAACCCTTAGCTAACTACTGCATATTCTTTGAATCAATACTTGAAAGGTTTTCTACTGATTGTTGTTGTTGTTATGTGTCGTCTAGTCACTGACAACCCATAGCAATGCTATCTACAGCAACGCTGAAGCCTCCCCTGTCCTGAGCCAGTTTCACTAATTCCAACACACCAACCACCATTGCCCCAGTTACTGTATCAATCAATCTCATCTGGGGTCTTCCTCTCCTACGCTGTCCCTCCACCCATCCAAGCATGATATCTTTCTCCAAGGACTGTCTTGCCTGGCCATATGCCTAAAGTATGTGAGATGGAGCTTCAAAATCCTAACCTCCAAGGAGAAAGTTGGTTTCATCCTCTCCAAGACAGACCTATTTGTTTTCTTGGCAGTCCATGGTATGTTCAAGACTCTTCTCTAGCACCACAGCTTGGAGGCATCAATTCTTCGGTCATCCTTAGTCACTGAATTGACAAAGCCTAACAAGGAACAACAAAATATAATTCTGAGCACATTGGTTCTTCTCCTTCCTGTTTTTTGTTTGTTTGTTTGGTTGGTTGGTTGGTTGGTAGGTTGGTTGATTTTATAAATTATAGAAGGTCCCTTCCACTTTCTCCTCTGGATTTTCCATTTCTTCTCAAGAACTTGTACTTCGGTCATCTCCTCAGCCTCATATCTATGCAGCTTGCCTATATCATCTTCATATCAGTCACCAAATGTGTAAAACTCACTCATTTTTTTAAATGTTCATTCACTTCTTATCTCTCTTCAGCTACATTTGTCAAAGGTAGGTGTTTATTCCTCTGCAGTTTGGTCTGTTTTGAATATATGGCTTTGCCTCTTGACCTTGCAAATTCTTCTACTTGGAATATTCTTTCCTGCTCTCCAACTCCTCTCCCTCCTGCACCCATAATTTTATTATTAGTCTTCCTTTAAGTCTTACTTTGTATACCGTGTCTTCAGACTAGTTTTCCCTCACCTCTAGCCTTGGAATTCTGAAAATGCATTTCTAGTCATTTATTTCCTTTCTTCCCAACTGATTGTAAATTCTGTGAGGGAAACAGAATGTATCATACTCACTCTTCTGTGCTGAATATTGCATACTGCCTGCCTGACACACATAGCACTCACAAAATTGGTGTTCACTGTATATTTCAGATTCTCATTAACAGATAGATTCCCTAGCATATATATTATAATGTAACTTACCAAAAGTATAGATTCAAATTTGATCAATTTTTTACATTCATTTATTTACATTAATTCATCAATAATATGTTGATTTTAGGAGTAAGCAAAGAATATTTTCAAATGAAATCACATCTCCTCACCAAACACAAATATAATTCCAAATATATATTCCATTGAAAAAGTATTGATCTCAACATGATAAAACCACATTTCACATTTCTATGTTTACTTCAGTGAATTTTAGCTCTTTTATGTATATATATATACATTTAATTTTCATCCTGTATAGGTAATTCTATATGGCTAATAACTTATTCAACAAGGCGTGCAAATGCTTAAAAGTACCCATGTTAAAATACAGACAGAAGTATTTCACAATCTTGGAGCGTTTCCCTATGATTTATATCAAATTCACACATGCTTGAGAACCTCTCTGATGCTGCTTGATGCCAAGTGAGCATCTCAGCTAGTAAAAGCAATTAAGTGAAAAGCTAGGGGGGGAGGGAATAAGGGGGTCCTAGAAAGGTCTCTGAAATGATGGCTTAGACATGAGTCCTAATCCTAACATGATAACTGATTAGCTATCTGACCTTGTATCAGTCACTTAACCTGTGTGAATCTGCTTCATTTGCAAAATACGTATAAATCATTTATAACTAACCTTTAATTAAGATAATAAATTGACCTCAAAAGTGTATTGTGCTTATATACAAGCAAACATTTTCTAAGCCTTGTAAGGCAGGCTGAGAAGATAGTCACAGGGCTTTACTACAAACAATTCACCCACTTCTTATGGACACAATCCAGAAAGGTCTATAGTTAAATAAGAACATGCTCTTGCATTCAAAGTGATTCATTGACAAATGAGCAGAAGAGATTGGCATGCTGTAAAATTTAGTACAAAGAAGAGCTTCTCATGAAATGGTGGAACTCCTTACCTGTGGACAAAATAATAAGATTGAGGGGGAAAAATATCTAAATATGTGCTCTAAATATGACTCTAAACCGTGACCCTCAGGCCTGTTTTTAATTGGTTTTGGTCAAACATTCTTCTAGGTCGTATAGCCCTGGTCTGTCCACTTGCTGTACAAAGGTAACTCATGATGACTGTGAAGGTGAACACTGGGACACTGATGTGTCAAATGGTTACCCACAGAGGACAGTGTTTGGTGGAGCTTCCCAACTAAAACAAGCTTGGAAGCATCCACTTCCATAATACCTTGCCTCTGGAAACCCTATGAACATGGAGAAAGGATGAAAGTTATACAAATGTCCAGATCTTTCATTCATAGGGTCACTATGAGTCACCTCCGACTCAATGGCACTTAACAACAACAACAACAACAACAAATACGTTCTTGCATATAGTGTCCACTCTATATGAATATTGATTGAGCCAGCAGAAATATTTGAAAATATCGAGTGCACACACACACACACACACACACACACACACAATTTGCATACTTATGCATCTGTGTGCCGTAAACATATAAAGATAGTATTTCCTATAATGAGAAATGAATATTTTAAAATATTAACAATTTATTAACTAAATGTAATTATAGTATATATACTGATTACATATATAACATCTATATAGTCAAATATGTATGTGTATGAAATAAATACATACTTTGCTAGAAATAAACCCAGGAATCATGTTATGCATGCATTAAGACTAAAACAATGTCATGAATAATTTTAAAGGAAAATATATGTGAATATCTATAGTCAGTGGAATATCTATATCCCTTCTATATTGGGTAATCATGCCCATTTCAAAGTGGAAAATTTATTACATAAAAAACACCCTTAAGATGTATCCAAATGGGAAATATATGCAAATTCAAAACTGAGAACATTTTCTATTATGTAGGACAGAGTTTATGACCTTACTATAGAGAACACTTTCAAATTTATAATTAATAATAAATATACTTGCGACTGTATTTTCTAATTAAAGGCAAGGGACAAAATAAAAATTTATAAGAAGAAAAAAAAGGAAAGAAAAAAGAGGGCAAAAGGAGGGAGCAAAGAGCCAATAGTCATGTTTAAAGCTGTTATACTTCATTAGTTTAAAAATACAGATATAAACAAATTTTACATGTTGACAAGACTGTAAAGATATGATTACTCCTATGCTGTATTAGTAGCAGTATAAAGGTACTTTACTGGAGATTAATTTATAAATACCCTAAATATGAACACCTTTAAAAGAAATGATCCATTGATCTAGAAATTCCACATTTGGTTAGTAATTAAAGATGTAGGCAAAGATAAATGCACAAACATGGCCATCTAAAAGATCTTTATAAGCAGAAAATAGAAATGAGTTTTCACAAGCAAATTGACGAGGACAGAAGAGAAAAATGATAAAATATTAAAAAATGTTTAAAGATTTTGTTGAAAGCAACTTGACATGCTCATCAGAAAGTATATTTTTAAAGCATTTAAGTTCTTTAGCTTATTGATTAGCTTTCTAGAAATTTCTTCCAAGAAAATCATTAAGCACACACAAATCTAAATTCACAGAGCTATTATTTGCAAAATTATTAGTAATTTCGAATCTGTTATTGGATTGCTGCTGTTGTGTACCATTGAGTCACAACCAACCCATAGTGCACCTTCCAGCAGGTTTTCAGAGACAGATAATCCTTCTGGACATGATACCCCATCCTTCTTCCACAGAGCAGCTGGGTAATATGAGCAGTCTCCCCCCGCGTGATTTACACATGCCTTCAGGATTGCAACATAGATTCACTCATGCCACTAGGACACCAGGGTTAAAGAGTATTTAATGCCTTTGAGCTGTGGTGCTGGAGAAGAGTATTGAGGGTACCATGGACTGCCAAGAAAACAAACAGATTCTTCCTGGAGAGGGTTAAACCAGGCTGCTCCTTGGAGGCAAGGATTCTGGGGCTTCGTCTGACATACTTTGGACATGTTGTAAGGAGGGACAGGTCCTTGGAGAGGGACATCATGCTTGGGAGGGTGGAGGGACAGCACAAGAAGGGAAAGCCCTCCATGAGGTGGATTGATTCAGTGACTGGGGTAATCGGGATGGGTGTGTCAGAGGCAGTGCGATTGGCACAGGATAGAGCACGGTTTAGGGCTGTTGTACATAGGGTTGCTATGAGTCGCAGGCAACTCGACGGCACATAACAACAACAACGACAACAACAATAAGCAAATGATGCTTGGCCTTGAGGTATGGAGTTGCCCTGCTAACCCACAGCCAAACTTTTAAACCATCAGCCTCTCTGTGAGAGAAAGAATGGACAATCTCCTCCCACGCACTTTATAGCCTCAGATAAACAGCAAGAGGGTCAGGTATAAGTCACTTCCAATAAGATGGCACTTAACAGCAATATTAGCAACAATTTCTAACTTATTGCTTGATTAAGAGAATTTAATAAATGCTAGAGTTCTAGGAGAGAATCATATGCCATTATTAAATACATAACCTATAAAACATTTTCAGTATCTTGGAAATAAGCGTATGTTGTATGTTAAAGGGAGAAAGTAGATTACTTCCTGGATTCAAACGAGCTTGCTGCAACTGTACTTTCTGAGATCACTATATTTCAATGTCCTAATCTACAAAATAGGGACATAATTGCTCATGCTTTATCAGGATGGTAGGATTTAGTGACATTCTGAATATAAAATACTTAGCACAAGGCACTCACTAAAAATTAACTGTAATTTTTTAATGGAGCAAAAGATGACCATAATAACTGACTATGCAGGGAAAAAGTGCCTGTATATTAATGGTGGTTAACTGAGAATGGTAAAATTATATATGCTTTTCCTTCTTCTGTGCATTTCCCAGATTTTCCATTTTCATGATATTTAAGTATTTTAGCGATTTCATTGCTTTTGTTTTCTAATGAAAGAGACCAAATTCTGAAAAGAACAAGTAAATCAGGCCAGAATTTGTGGCAGCCAGCACCTGGGCAACCACCATCAGCCAGCACCATCTGCCACGCATGGAGTAGTCAAGAAAGAGTCTTGGCTGAAGAGGTATCCCATGGCCAGAGAAGAGATTCTGTGGTATGTGTGATATACCCCAGAAACAGTGCTGGAGACTGAGGATCTCAGAGATGCCCAGGATCTACTTCTCATGGTAGGAGTGGGGAGAGATCTAGATGCTTGAATGTGTAATAAACTTAACCAGTGATTCTAATTCACACCAAAAGTAAAGAACCCAAGGGCTAAAGCCTTGTATGAATGTGGCTAAACTTGAAAGTTGCATCACTAAGGGATTCCTGAGGTTAGCTGTTTTGTGTGCTTGCAGGCTACATGCCTATTCTTGTCCTTTAATAGAACTCAAGGCCAGGCCAGGCCAGGCCAGGCCTGATCAGAGCATGAGTTGTTTTGTGTCTTCTGGTGGATTTATGCACATAGTAGAATTATTCCACAGGATTTCCTTGGCTGTCAATTTTATAATGGCAAATTATCAGGGCTTTTTCCTACAGGATGGCTTGGTGAATTCAAACCACCAACATTTTGTGGATGAAAAAGAAACACCAAAATGGATGTAAGAAGAGACTTTGAAAATTGCATTACAATGTCATGAAGCCAAAACAAGAGGAAGAGATGCCAAAATAAAAGACCTGGATAGAAGATGTCAAAGGGCATCTTTAAGAGAGAGCAAGCTGTTAATAAATAGACAAAGATCTGGAGTCAGAGAATGAAAAGGGAACAACCACCATGGAATTTCTCAAGCTAAAAGAACTGAAAAGCCAATTCAAGCCTCAAGTTTCAATACTTAGAGATGCCATGGTCAAAGTCTTAATTGTTCCTGGAAGCATCAAAAGAAGATGGAAGGAATACACAGAATCACTGTAGCAAAAAGAATTGCCCAACACTGAAAAATTTCAGGAAGTACTGTATGAAAAAGACCCAATGGTAATGAAGGAAGAAATTCAATCTGCATTAAAGACATTGGCAAAAAATAAGGTCCTAGGAATTGATGGGATACCAATTGATGTTTTTCATCCAACGAGGAAATTTGAAGGTTAGCTGCCTAGCCAACTAACTTGAAGAGATCCATATTTGTTTCCGTTCCAAACCAAGGTGACCCAACACAATGTGTAAATTACTCAAACACATCATTAA
>NW_006399770.1:25754793-25759632 GCF_000299155.1 Elephantulus edwardii
AATTTTTTCCTCAGTTCCTTGAGCTTAAGAAATGCTGAGTGAGTTCACAAAATATTGCTGAAGATTATACACAAAGACCTAGAATTTATATTGACAGGGAACGTCGAGAAGTTCAAGAATAGTTTAGAAGATGCCATGGTACTAGGGATATCATTGCGGATGTTAGATGGATGCTGTTTGAAAGCAAACAATACCAGAAGAATGTCTTTCTATGTTGTATTGACTATAAAAGTCATTTGTCTGAGTGGATTATAACAAACTATAGCATAACATTGGGGATATCAAGACACCTACTTTTGTTCATGTGAAATTTACACTTAGATCAAGAAACTATTGCCCAAACAAAGCAGAGAAACACTGCATGGTTTAAAATCAGAAAGGGGGTGTGTCAGGGTTTATCTCTTTTCCGTACCCATTCAATATATATGTTGTTGTTGTTGTTGTTAAGTGTTATCGAGACATAGGTGACTCATAGTGACCCTATGAAGGAGAGTCCTCGACCCTTGTGTGACTTTCATCCTCTTTCCAGGTTCATAGGGTTTCCAGAGGCAAGCTATTATGGAAGTGAATGCCACTCCTGCTTCCAAGCTTGTTTAAATGGGGGAACTCCACCAAACACTGTCTGCCATGGATAATCATTAACGCATTCGACACATCAGTGTCACAATGTTCACCTTCACAGCAACCACAAGTCACCCCTATACGGCAAGTGCACACACTAGGGCTATACGACCTAGAAGAATGTATGAACAAACACAATGAAAAACAGGCCTGAGGGCGGAGAATTAAAAGTTACCCACCTTTGGCTTGGTAGCATCACTTTCTTTCCAGTAGGCCAACTGATCACTCTCTGTGTTGATGTTATTGTTGTTAAGTGCTGTCGAGTTGTAGATGACTCATAGCGACCCTGTGAACGAAAGTCCTCAACACTTGGGTGACTTTCATCCTTTCTCCAGGTTCACAGGGTTTCCTGAGCAAATAACTCATGGGTTGAGCCCTAAGAAAAAGAATACTGCATCAGCAACACAAAAAGACTCATAAACAACCTATGTTAAATAGATAACACAAACTTGCTTGCCGAAAGTGAGGAGGACTTGAAACACTTGCAGGAGAAAATCAAGGACTACAGCCTTCAATATGTATTACATATTACTATCAAGAAAACAAAGGTCCTCACTACTGGGCCAATAGGCAACATCACGATAGATGGAAAAAACCTGAAGATGAAAATTATTTCATTTTGTTTGGATCAACAACCATCACTCTTGGAACCTGAATTCAGGAGATCAGAAGACAAATTGCATTGGACAAATCTGTTGTCAGGGACCTCTCCAAAATGCTAAAGAGCAATGATGTCAATTTGAAGACTAACGTACACCTGATTAAGGCTATGTTTTGTTTTTGGTTTGGTTTTTTTGGTTTTGCTTTTTTTTTTCTAGTCACTTTGTATGCATCTCAGAGAGGATGACAGAAGTGGCATTAATGCCTTTGAGTTGTGGTTTTGGAGAAAAGCACTGAATATCCCGTGGACTGCCAAAAGAGCAAACAGATATGTACTGGAGAAAGTGCAACCAAAATGCTTCTTGGAGGCAAAGATTGCAAAACTTTGTATTTAGTACTCTGGACATGGTGTAAGAGAGGCTATTCCTTGGAAAGGAATGCTTGGAAAGTTCAACAGTCAACAGAAGAGAGGAGGACTCCCCCTTTGAGATGGAGTAACACAGTGATTACAGCAATGAACTCAAGCAAGTCACAGATGGTGAGGATGATACAAGATAGGAGAGGGTTCGGGTCTGTGGTTCATAGGATCACTGTGAGTCCTACTCGGTTCAATGACACCTGAAAACAACATTGTTTGTGAGTCGTCATAACACTTGATCCACACAGTAAGAAGATAATTGTTTTCAAAAGACCAGACTTGTATTGTTAAATATCATCATTACTGAAGATAAGTTGAAGGCAGTCCAAAAAATGGTCAGTTTAATGGTATTTGTAAGGCTAAGCATTAAAAAAAAAAGTAGAGGAAAAATTAGTGTTCTTGGCAAGAATACTGAATCTACCATAGTGGGCTAGAAGAATGAGCCAATGAGTCTTAGAAGAACTACAACTGGAATGCTTAGAAGCAAGGATGGAAGACTTCAGCTCTTATATATTGACTCTCTCATTGTGCACACATCGTTGGGAAAGACAACTGCTGAAAAGAATACTGTGATTGGTCAGCAGAAATGAGAAAAGCCCTTTAAAGGAATTAACACAAAAGATACACAATGTATTAAAATATATCCAAGATTGTGAAGATGGCACTAGACCAGCAACTGATAATTCTGCTATACATAACCACCAGGTGTTGGAGCCAACTTGACAATAATTATGAACAACAACTTAGTTGCACGATTCTAGCAGACAAGTCTTTCTTAGAAGAAGTTCCATCAGGGTTGTTGGAAGGGTGGTGAGTCTTTATCTCACATACTTCGTCATTGTTATCAAGACAGACCCCAATTCTTAGAAAAGAACATCATGCTTTGTAAAGTGAAGGGTCAGAAAAGGGAGAAAGGCCTTTAACAAGGTAGACCACTGTGCTGACTACAGCAATGAGTTAAAAAAGGAGATTGTGGGACTGGTACAGGTTAGGGCAAAGTTTCCATCTGTTGTCCACAGGCTGCTACAAGTCAGAGTCAACTCGAGGGCATGTAACAAATAGTGGACAAGTAAATTGTCTTAACAATTTTTTTTTTATGTTTTTGACGGTGTTATTTATTTTGCCACCATTTTATATATAAAATTACCTTGAAACTTAATGGATTATGGGTCTAACTTCATGGAAAGTTCAGAGTTTTATAACACCTAAAGTGAGCTGACCCAGTGAGTATCAGAAATATTTTCATCTAAAATATATATCAAGCTAAATGTACCCAATAAGAGAAATCTTTGCAACACCCAGCCCTATGATTTTTTTTCCTTGCCCTTTTGCAAAAATCCATTCATGTTTGCTTTGGAAACTAACTTTTAATTAAAATAGTCCTGTGGATTTTACTGTGTTCAGTTCTCAATATCAGAAAGCGTCTGTATAATTACATTAGGTCTGGCTGGAATGTACAGGAAGAATCATTTGTGCTATTGCCTTTTTTAAAATGGAACCCAGTGGAGTGAGTTATGTCACTTTGATTTTCCTGCAGGTCTCATCCAACCTTGTTTCTTTTCTTCTGGTTCCCTTTACATGTGATTATTTTCAGCTTCATTACCTGTACCTGTGGTCTGATCTTTTTGTTCATTCTTTTGGATATATCCGTCTTCGCTTTTAACAGATCCTTTTGCTTCTCTGGTGCACAAAATAACCCAGGTTCTTCCATGGACTGAACACATTTAGAAACCTTGTCACTAGTCTCGCATGCCAGAGTGAGCATGTGTCTGATGGCATTTGGTTTATGCAGTTGAATCCTAAAAGGAGAAATGGGTTCATGGTGTGAAAAGAGACTTAGACTAGTCAACTGTCCTGGTCTCAGCTTCAGGTGACTCTTCTTTGAGTATCAGTTCTGGGGATATTTTGTCTTTTTTTTAAGGATGAAGATGATAATGTAGGTTGTACAAGGTTGTCTATAAGATGACAGTAATGTTTATAAAGAACCAGGAGTATTATTGGCATGTTGTAATTATTGTAATGAACATGCATAAAATGTGTGTGTGTTGTTATTATTGTTACGTGCCATCAAGTCACTTGCAACTCACAGTGATCCTGTGTACAACAGCTCTGAACCCTGATATATCCAGAGCCAACAACATCATCTCTGACACACCCACCGCCATAACTCCAGTCACCGAGTCAACCGATCTCATCCATGATCTTCCTCTCCTGTGCTGTTCCTCCACCCTCTGAAGCATGATGTCCCTCTCCAAGGACGGTCCCTCCTTGCAACATGCCCAAAGTATGTCATATGGAGTGTCAGAGTCCTTGCCTCCAAGAGGCTTTTGGTTTCACCCTCTACCGGATAAACCTATTTGTTCTCCTAGCAGTCCATGGTGTACGTATTGAGTATTGGTCTTCTCCAGCACCACAGCTCAAAGGCATCAATTATCCTTCTAGCAGCCTTCGTCATAGCAAGTAATTGTGAAGATCATGGCCTGGGTCAGGCACACCTCAATCTCCATGCTGACATCATTGCTCTTCAGTACTCTGGAGTGGTCACTGACAGCAGATTTTCCCAGTGTAATTTGTCTTTTGATTTCCTGACTGCTAGTACCAAGAACAGTGATTGCAGAGCCAAGCAAATTGAAGCAGCTACCAATCTCAGTCTCTTCACCATCTATTATAATGCTGCCAATTGGGCCAGTGGTGAGAATCATTATTTTCGTGATGTTGAGTTTCACTCCATATTGAAAGCTGCAGTCCTTTCACCTTCTGCAGCAAATGCCTTAGGTCCTCCTCAGTTTCAGCAAGCAGGGTTGTGTTACAGGCATAATGTAGGTTGTTGATGAACCTTCCTCTAATCCTGATGCCATAATCCTCTTCATTCCAAGTCCAGCTTCCTGGATTATCTGTTCCATATAGATTGAAAAAGTATGGAGATAGGATGCGTCTCGGGCATACATCTTTTCTAATTTTGAACCATGCAGTGTTTCTCTGCTCTTTTCTGAATACTGCCTCCCTGTATAAGTATAATTTTTTCTCAAGTACAATCAAATATTCTGGCATTTTCATTCTTCTTAGAGTTAACTAGTTTGTTGTGATCCACAAAGTCAAAAGCCTTTGTATGGACAATGAAACCCAAATAGACATTCCTCTGGTATTCTGTTTTTATCCAAGATCTGTCTAACATTAGCTATACTATCCCTAGTACCACA
>NW_006399770.1:25760410-25778360 GCF_000299155.1 Elephantulus edwardii
TTCTGTTGAGCTCCTTAACTTCTTGATTTCTTCCCTTTGTTTTGGCTTTGTTGACACACTAGTGCAATATTCAGAGTCTTGTCTGACATCCTCCTTGGTCTTTTATTCCTCCTCTGTCTTTGTAATGACCTTTTGTTTTCTTCCTGGATGATATTCTTTATATCCTCCCACAACTCATCAGCTCTTTAATGTTCAAGGCCTCAAACCTGTTCCTGAGATGGTTTTGAAATTCAGGTGGGATTTCCCAAGTACAATTCATCTTTTGTTTTTCTGACTTCTTTTTCATGCCAAACATGTTGGTTGTGGATCTAAGGAAGAAGAAATAATTAGCAACTTCAATCATGCATGTCTCTGGTGTAGGGAGCTCTCATGTTTTAGTGATAAAAAGCTGGACTACAATCCCAAAGGCACATGGTTCAAATCTACCAGCTGATCCATGGGAGAAGGATGGACTGTCTTCTTCTGTGCTTTTTAATGCCTCTGAAAACTTAACTATAACTCAGTTCCAGTTGATCAGCACACAATAGCAGCAAGAGTGTGTGTGTGTGTGTGTGTGTGTGTATGTGCGTGTGTGTATGTGTGTGTAGAGAGAGAGAGCGTGCGCATGGAGAGAGAGCTATGTAGCACAAATAATCAGCACTCAACAAGTAAACTAAAAATTGGCAGAGATATTTGTGAAACAGAGGCCTAGCAATCTACTTTTTTTAAGATTATAGCTAAGAAAATCTTATGACATAGTTCTATCTGTAACATGTGGGATGGCCATGAGTCAGAATCCATTTGATGTTAACTAACAATAAATATATACATGTATATGTGTATGTGTTTATGTATGCATTTATATCAACCACCTACTGCCTTTGGGTTTATTCCAAGTCACAGTGACCCTGCTTTGGATTTCTGAGGCTGTAAATCTTGACGGGTGACTCATCGTTCCCCTGCTGAGTCAATAGTAGTGTTGAACTGCCAAAGATTCACCGCCTTTGGTTTTGGAATGTAACATATTATGGGAATGGGCTACTAGGGGGTATGTGGATATGAAAGTGTGTGTGTGTATACATGTGTGTGAGTATGTGTATGTTGTTGTTTTTATTGTGTGTTATCAAGTCAGAATTGATAGATGACCCTCCAGTGGAGTTTTAGAAGCTATAATCTTACAGGAGAAGATTACTCATCCTTTTCCCCAGCAGAGCAGCTGGTGGATTCAAACTACATGTTTTTGTAATTGCAGCATTACTTCTTTCCACTAGGCTACCTGAGCTCCATATGTTGCTGTTGTTGCTATGTGTTGTCGAATCATTTGCTACTATAGCGACCCTGTGTACAACAGCTCTGAATCCTGCCCTATCTTGAGCCAATTTCATTGTCTTTGACACAAATTTCCCCCATAACCCCAGTTACTGAGTCAATCAATTTCATTAACAATCTTCCTCTCTTGTGCTGTCCCTTCATACTTCCAAGTATAATGCCACTCTCCAAGAACTGGTCCCTTCTGACAACATGCTCAAAGTATGTGTAATGGAGCTTCAAAATTCTGGCCTCTAAGGAGCAGTTTGGTTTCACCCTATGCAAAACAGACCTGTTTGTTCCTTTAGCAGTCCATAGTATGTTCAAGACTCTTCTCCTGTACCACAAATGAAAGGCATCAATTTTCCTTCTATTATCCTTAGTCATTGTGCAGCTTTCTCATGCATAGCAAGTAATAGTAAAGACCATGGCTTGGATCAGGCACACCTTAGTCTCCAGACTCACATCGTTGCTCTTCAGTATTCTGGAGTAGTCCCTGACAGCAGATTTTCCCATTGCAATTTGTTTTTTTATTTTCTGACTTCTTGTACCAAGAGTGTTTGGAGAGGAACATCATGCTTGGAAAAATGGAGGGTCAGGGAAGGAGAGGATGATCCTAACAAGATGGAATAACATAGTGACTTCATGATAAGGACGGCATAGGATAGGGAAGGATACAAGTCGGCTGTCCATATGGTCATTATGACTGTATTCAACTTGTCAGCACCTAACAACAAGAACTAATCTATGTATATCATGTATATCATGTATATGTAAAAGTATAAAGAAGTGAATAAAAAACCAACGGTAAAGATTTAAAAGAGTAGGATAGTTTTTGTTATAAATTCTACTCTCCCAAAACCGCACAATTGTTCCTGTTCAAGATGTCCAAGGAAATTCTTAGCTTCAAGGCTGAAAATAGCAACACAACAATCTCAAAGATTAAAACCAGTGGTGACAATTCTGCAACACAGGCACAGCCAAGTTATACAGGTTCAGAAATAAATCTGATCTATTGCATAAAATAGAAATCATGTTTTTAAAAACTGCCTACTTTTTGTTCCTAATAAAATAAAAAAGGACATTGTTTCTATTGAGCAAAAGCAGGCCTGAGAAAGAGGATCATGCTACATAATGAAAATGACAATAACTGAAATAAAAATCTTATTTAAAGGTAGTAAAAAGCAGACCTGACATTGCAGATAATCAAATCAGCCATCCTCAGAATACTGAGAAAATGAAATAATGGATGTGAAAAATGAGACTGGATATAATGGGCATAAAGGTCAGTCAAGGAGATAAAGCCTATAGACTAAACAAATGATTTAAAATTAATCATTAAAAATAGAATAAAATATGTCTTAGAATTCTGAGGAATAATGATGCTAAAATATTGATTTAAAGAGCTTATCATGTTCCACATAATGTTAATAATCAAAGCCATAACACAAATTGTGTGTTGCTACCATTTTTAAATTTCAGAGTCCCAAGATGAATGCCCTAAATTCCAGAGCTGGACCAACTGGACCATTTTAAGCAAGAGTTACAGTTACTTTTGTTTATAATTCTCATTTGCATTAGCATGTGTCTGGAAACAATGGAGTGGTTTCAGTATTCCTGGAGTAAGACACAAGTTATGATTCATTTGAGAAGATATTCTCAGGCATCATACATGAACCTGTTTTTCCAAAGTTGCTCAAGACATAAAGACATTAAATTGAGAAATTAAGGAAAGTCTCAGACATCTTGGACCATATTTTATAATCATATTCTACCACATCAGTTCTACCCTGGCATCATGTGTAGCATTCAGGGTAGGTAACCAAAAGAAAGGTTGGTAGTTGAAAGCTGCCAGCGGTGCTGAGAAAGATGGGCAAGCGTCCATAAACACTGTCAGCCTCAGAAACCCAGTAAAATCTCACTGCGAGGGGGAGCCAATTCTATGGCAGTAGGTTTGGTTTGAGAAGTGGTTTTCAGTTGAACTTTCCAACTGTTGATGTCCTTCAATTGCTATTTGACAGGCGATAGAGATAAGGAGCTTTGGTAGTACAGTGGTTAAAGTTCTCTACTTCTAATGTAAGCGTTACCAGTTTGGAACTCACCAGAAGATCCAAGGGAGAAAGAGGTGGTAGGCTGTTTTTGTAGATTTACAACCTTGAACACCTTATGGGACAGCTCTAGTCTGAGTTTACTCAGTGATTGTGTTTTGCTTTTGGGGTTTTTTGTTTGTTCTCCCCCCACCCCTTCAAACCTAGTGTCTGTGGAACAACACTCAAGCACTTACCAGTTACTTAAAAAGTTGGTAGTTAGAACTTTTCAAGTGGTTCAGCAGACGAAAGACTCAGAAATTTGCTTTGGTGAAGATTAAAACCTATAAAATCCTATGGATCAGTTCCTTTTCACATGAATTTGCAATAAAGTGAACTACTTGGTCGCTCCTTTCAACAACAAAAATAAATAGTGACCAGGATGTGTTATTGCTTTCACATGCATGCAGCAGACTGGGATTCTTCTTGGCAAGATTTGAAAAGAGCAGCACTTAATTTCAGCTAACAAATAGTTTTAGACACTGGAGGAAGTTCTGATTCATGTTTCTTGCCTTAAAAATTATATATTGCCACCATTTGGTAAGATTGAGAAAGTGTGTGCATAAAAACTTGCAGAATAAGTGTTAACACCTTGGAAAGACATTCTGTAAAAGATAAGAGCACTTTTGTTAAGGGTGATACCTATAACTTATGGGTACACAGGGGTTAAATTATTCTACTTTCTTTATGAATGTGCTGGTTTGTTTTGTTTGTATTTTGTGGTGTTTTGGTGGTTTGGTTTTTTTACAGTGCTTTAAATAGACAATCATATTAAGCAAAAGAAGAAGAAAAGGGAGAAACAGAAAGAAGATATGATGCATTCTCAGTGCTCCCAATTGTTTAAAAGAAAAAAATGATATTAGCAAGAAAAATACAGACATGGAAATTCAATTGCAAAGTGATTCCGGAAAGACAAACTAAGCCTTAATTTCCTTTTCTTTTTATATATCTACAAGAGTGGTGTGTGATATAAATCAGTAACTATGTCTAAAGACCTTCTTGGAAAATACATCTTGGATTCAGCAGTGCTAAAATAGGGGTGGGGGTGAAGTATAATTAGAATTGATAGAGTAGAATACAATCATACAGTAATTTTGAAATCTTTCTTAATTTTTCCTTTAATGATTTTGTTTGTGAACAACTTTGGAAAGACAGGTTTTGGACAATGTTTTCTCATGTCAACTGAAGCACAAAGCAGTTAAATAGCTTGACAGGAGGCACACAATAAGCTGCATAATTTGTTTGACATTATTCAGTCTTCATAATACTATTTAAAGACTTCTCAATTTTTCTTTATGTAACAGTTAAAGAAATGAACTTTGCACAAGTCACCTGTGCAAAGCTATCATGACTTTACATGTGCACTGTTTTAATAAAGACCAAGAGAGGACATAGAATTTGGATTTTTCCAGATTCTCTTGAAAGTTGAGGGAATCTGGGAACACTGGGCTTAAATGCCTACATAGAATCAACCAGCTGAGGATAGTGACTGCTTACTCAGTTTAGGGATGAATTTCACACTTTGCCTCAGACTCCAACATTTGGTTTCTTTTATACCCAGCTTACTTAACACTTGACTACCTGTCTAACCCCCTATATACTTGGAGTCTTTGATATTTAATCTAAATTATTGTTATGGTTAAGACAATGTTTTTTAAAAAATTAAGAAACTATGGCAGTTGGGGAACCAATTTATGATTTTAGTTTCTTTTAAGTTAGGAAACTATTTTGTGATAGTTAGAATTATATATGATAGTTCTTTTATTTTTTTCTCTTGTGAGTGTGTCAATACTTTATTTCAGTGTAAAATGATAGTACTTTTAAAGGATATTTAAATCAAGCAGAAGCTTTTTCTCATTTTAATTTTGGGATTATTTTTGTCTTTAAAATATAAGAAATTTTAGGGAAGTCATCACATTTTGTTAAAAACCCTACATGCATGTTTAATGTCAACTTTTTAAGTCCTGTTAATGAATTATAATTGGATATTAAAAATTAATAACATCATTATGAATCCAGATTGCATTTTTTAACTGTATGCTAGCAAAAATATTTAGAGTTAATTTTATGGGCTTTACGGAAATGGATTTTATAAATACATGTAATTATAATGACTGAATGGATATTATTTTATTTTCTAGTGCTTAGGTCTTTTTGAGATAATATTTTCTTGCATGTTGTTGTTGTTGTTATGTGCTGTCGAGTCGCTTGCAACTCATAGCGACCCTATGTACAACAGCCCTAAACCCTGCTCTATCCTGTGCCAGTTGCATTGCCTCTGACACACCCATCCCGATTACCCCAGTCACTGAATCAATCCACCTCATAGAGGGTCTTCCCCTCCTGCACTGTCCCTCTACCCTACCAAGCATGATGTCCCTCTCCAAGGACCTGTCTCTCCTTACAACATGTCCAAAGTATGTCAGAAGAAGCCCCAGAATCCTTCCCTCCAAGGATTAGCCTGGTGTATTTTCTTGCATACAAAACTTTATATTCAAGCCTAAGCTGTCAGTATTGTTGTTTTTGTTGTTCTTAGGTACTGCTGAGTACAACTCATGGTCACCCTACGAACATTATATCTGAACCCTGCCCTATCCTGTACCAACCTCATCATTTCTGCCACACTAGAGTCCATTGTTATTCAGTGTCAGTCCGCCTTGTTGTTGGTTGTCTCTTTTACATACTCTCCATTTTAGAAAGAAAAAATGTCTTTGATTTCTATGGAGAAGACCTAAAACATGCACCAATTATTAATACTTTTTTCCTCTTTTAAAAGGTGAGATAACAATGAAATGATATGTTATACTTAGAATCATTATTACTACTCTAAGGGGCTTCTACTTCCTCACTCATTACCATTGGTTCCTGTTCATATGTATTGTTACCACTGGATCAATAGGTAGGGTCATGATGGATGGAGAGGAGACTGAAACTGTCATGAGCTTCTTCTTACTTGGATCCAGAATTAACACCCTTGGTATGAGCAGTCAGGAAATAAGGAGACACATTGTACTGGGAAAATCTGCAATTAGGGAACTTTCAAAATTATTGAGGAGTAGTGATGTCAGTTTGAGGACTAAGGTGCGTATGATTCAGGTCATGGTCTTTCAGATTACTAGGTATGCATCTGAGACTTGAACAATGAATAAGCATGACAGAAAAAAGAATTGACGCCTTTGAACTGTGGTGTTGGAGAAGAGCACTGAACATCCCATGGATGGCCAAGAGAATGAACAGATATATCTTGGAGATGGTTCAGTTGAAGGGCTTTTTGGAGGCAAGAATGATGAGGCTTCACCTCACATACTTTGGACATGATGCTAACAGGTGCTGTTCCTTGGAGAAGGACATAATGTTGGGAAAGGTGGAGGGTCAGTAAAGGAGAGGAAGACCTTCAACCAGATGGATTGATGTGGTGACTGCTGCAATGGACTCTTGTGTGTCAGAAAGTGTGAAGATGGCACAGGATAGAACAGGGTTCAGATCTTTTGGTCTATGGGTCATGCTGAACCTAACAACTCTAAGGGGGCAATAATTCTTCTGAACTTTCAAAACCTTCATATACTGTTCTTCAAATTATCATAGGCCTGAACACTGACATGTTTCAGTAGTTTTCAATGTTACTCCGAGAGCTTAGAATTTGCCATGAGCAAACCCAAAAGGAATAAAAGGGGAGGAAGAATAAACAAACCAAGACCTTGTAAGGATAGTTGCTTGAAAAGTGGTTTAGTTTCTCTCCACAATGTTTACAATCCCTTTTTCTCAATGTGTTTGTTTATTTATATATAGATTGAATACATGTTCTATCACACTGAAAATTTTGTACATTTTAAAATGTATATTAAAATAAGAAATTTTAAAGCATGATAGTAAATATTAAATTGTGAATCCTCAAAATATCTGATCTAATTATAACTCCTATGCTTGGGGTGGTTCAGTGGTTAAGCAGAAGCTGATGACAAAAAGATAGTAGTTAGAACTTACCAGCCTTTTGCAGGAGAAAGACGAAGTAGCCCACTACCCAGCCTTTGAAACCACATGGGGTAATTCTACTTTATCTTAAAGGGCTGCTCTTAGTCAGAATTGACTCCACAGCAATGCTTAGTTGTTTTGTGTCATTTTTTAGTCTTTGGAGTGGGGTATTTTGTTGTTGTTTGTCTGTTTTATGTCAGTAAACACAACCCTATTTGGGAATGGGGAGGATATTTATTATTGTTCCTATTATGTTATTGAAGGCATATCAGACAAGGTAGGACCCAAACTTTGTCTTTTATTAGACACATAGGGGAAGAGGAATAACAGCAATGTGGGTAGATGTATCTGCAAACCCTGGAATGCCAAGGATTGGCCCAGATATTAAAATCTGATATAAACAAGAAAGGACATCCCCCTAGAGCCATGCCCCGGATTTGGATTCCCAGTCTCCAGAGAGAGAGAAAAACAAAAACAAATCCACCCCAAATATCTTACTTAAAACCAACCACTTATTATTTTATTTAGGGCAATCCTAGGTAACTAAGACAAATGAGGTAACCAAAGTAGAAATAGATGTGTCAGTATTTTCTCCCAACTCCACTACTTGTGTGTTTTCTTTGTTGTATCTATCTCAGTATTTGCCAAGTCCTGTTCAGTGTGACATCAGAGCAATAGCAGTATCAACTCTTTAAAGTTTGGACAATGTCATGTTAAAACTAGACAGATTTTCCTGCCAAATGACTTCTTTAGTATAGAGTCCATATTTGAATCTTTTTTTCTCCAAATTCCCCCTGGAAATTCACATTCTCTTCAGGTTTTCTAAAGATCTCTGTTTGCCATTTTTCAGCTCTTTTATGAAAGCCCACATGTTCTGGCCACCAGTTACTAGCTTTTATGTTACAAAGCCATTAATCTTAAGGATTCGTTCTTTCTTTTCCAGGAATCTTTACACTCAGAACCTAAACTCTTTATAGTTAAGTTCTACCTAAGTAGTAGCTACTGTTGTGAATCTTGGCCTTAGCCAAATTTTATCAGCCATTTTTTTCTAAATGTTCTAGGCTAAATCCTGGTCTTAGGTAAAAGATACTTGAGGTAGATGGTAGATTTACATGACAATTCCAGATGCAGCACAAATTACTCTTTCTGTGTCATCTTGATTATGTGTCTCACTCAACTCACTGCAGTCCAGTTGGAACCAACTCATAACCGACCTTGAGCAGGTTTTCAGAGACTATAAATTCCAATGGAGGAGATTGCTTCTCTTTTTTCTATGGAGCTTTGAACTGCCAGAGGGGTAAAGTTAGCAGCACAACTCTCATAGACTAGGCCCCAGCACTTCCTTGATCATGAGTAGAACACCTATTCTGCCAACACACTTTTGCCTAGGATATAGTCATCCTTTCAGTCTCTGTTGGAGATAGCCAAGTTATTTCTAACCGGAATGGAAATGTAACTATTTCAAGAAAATATTTTGAACTTTTGCTATACAGAAAATACTTATCAAAGGATGCAACCTAAATATCAAATTCTGCTCAAGATCTATCATTGTTTAGTGCCATCGAGTTGATTACAACTCATAGTTACCCTATGAATAATGGATCTGAACCCTGCCCTATTCTGGGTCATCCCGACCATCTCTGACATACATGAGTTCACTACTACAGTCACTATGTGAGTCTGTCTCGTTGAGAGTCTTCCTGTCCTTCACTGACTTTTCATTCCAAGTACAACATCCTTCCCCAAGGACTAGCCTCTCCTAACAACATACCTAAAGTATGTGAGATGACGTTTGACTCTCCTTGTCTCTAAGGAGTCCTCTGGCTGCACCTTGTCCAAGACATATTTGTTTGTCCTTTTGGCAATCCTTTGGATAGTCAGCATTCTTCTCCAACACCACAACTCAAACTCATCAGTACTTGTTCTATCATCCTTATTCATTGTCCAACTTTCAGATGCATAGCAAGTTATTGAAAAGATTACAGTTTGGATCAGGGACACCTTAGTCTTCAAACTGACATTCTTGCTTGTTAACACTTTGGAGAGGTCCCTGGCAGCAAACTTTTCCTGCGTTTCCCAAAAGTCTTCTGATTTCCTGCCTGCCGGTACCAAAGGTACTGATTATGGATACAAGCAAGACTAAGTCATTGACAATTTCTGTCTCTTCTCCATCTATTTTAATGTTGTCTATTGGCCTATTGGTGAGGATTTTTATCTTTTTTATGTTGAGATGGCTTTGCATATTGAAAGGTGTAATCTTTAATCCACTACAGCAAATCTTTCAAGTCATTCTCACCTGCTGGACTGTATCTCTGGAAAGAGTCACTGGAGGAGCTCCAAACCAGCAGTCAAAACCAGGCCAGGTGCTGACTGTGGAATAGACTATCAATTACTCATGTGGAAGTTCAAATTGAAGCAGAAGAAAATTAAAACAAGTCCATAGGGACCAAAATATAATCTTGAGACTTTCCCATCTGAATTTGAAAGTCATCTCAAGAATAAGTTTGAGACATTGAACACTAATGATTGAAGACCAGATGAGTTATGGGTTGATTTCAAGGATGTTGTCCAGAAAGAAAGAAAGAAAAAGGTTATAACAAATACAAAGGAGAAGGAAAGCCCAAAATAGATGTCAGAAGAGACTCTGAAAATTGCACTACAACATTGAAAAGTCAAAACAAAAGGAAGACTTGCCCGAGTGAAAAAAAAGATGAAAAGAATATTTCAAAGGGCAGCATGAGAAGACAAGAGCTACTCTACTGTCTGAATATTATGATGAATAAGCAAACAAAAATATTTAGATTTAATTCTATGTACATTCTACTCTTTAAAGTGCTTAACTGCACGGATGTCAATTTAAAATGGACTTGTGCCCAACTCAAGCCATGGTATTTTCAATTACTTCATCTGCCTATGAAAGTTGAACAATATACAAGGAAGAATGAAGAAGTATTGATACCTTTAAATTGTAGGATTCGTGAAGAATATTCACTATATCATGATTGACCAAAAGAATGAACAAATCTATCTCGGAAGATGTGTGGCCTGAAAGCTCCTTAGCACATCATCTTACATACTCTGGGCATATCATCAGATGGTGTCAGTCCCTGCAAAAGGATAAATTACTTATAAAATTGGAGGAAGACACTCAGTGAAATGGATTGACTCAGTAGCTACAACTGTGGGCATAAGAACAAGGGAGGCTAAAGCTGACGCAGCATAGAGCAGATTTTCATTCTCTTGCATCTCTTGTCACTCTGAGCTCAAGCAGTCTTGATGTCATCTGCCAACAGAAAGAATGCATTCTGTCATTTTCTAACTTGGTTTCCTCATCTGACAAAGGAGAATATCAGTATACTTCTAATAATATCTGTTAGTTTGTCTTTGTTTTGAATACCAAATAATCTAATGTGTGTAAAACACTTGGAATAAGGTACTTTGAAGAATTCGTGCATGTAATTGATACCTCATGAATATTAGCCATTATTATCATTACCATAATTATTGTTGATGGTGTAAAAAATGCATTGGGTCTTTCTGAAGAAAGTTGAGTCTGGTTTTTTGCTGAATAAAATTGAATATTTGTGCTTGATTTCAAAGTTCAGAGTTGAACTTTTCTCTCATATTTGAACATCTTTTTAAAAATCTTACTCAATATCAATTATTCTTGATATCATTAAAATAATAGTTGAAAAATTACATTGGCCCTTTTGATCTTGAGTAAATCTTCTCAAATATCTTCTTACTTTCTTTTTCTTTACCACCTTTTTGCACAGCCCCAGCCTGTACAGAGGCAGTCTCTCCATGGGATGTTTTATTTTGGAGACAGGGCCATAAATGTCTCCCAAACATATCCATCAGTACCTTAGGTTAGCTTGGCATTGCGTTTCTTTTTCTTATGTTATCTATTTCTTTTACCACAATAGTACAATATTATTTAGCCATCAGAGATTAACAAATTACTGCATTTAAAGTTTGGCAACATTTGTCTTAAACTCGGCTATCTACCATTCAATAGTGTAAATATTTTGCCTCACCCTGTAGGCTCATGAGCCATCAAATACTGTACTAAAATAATACTGATCCTGCAGCAAGATAAAAAAGAAGGCTTGCAATAAGGACAATGTGATTTTACACTTTAATATCTAATATTAGATCCAAAGTCCAATATAAAATAATCTAATATTTAAAATTCAATATCTTCTGACTTCTCAGTTCTGAAATCACTTGAGTAGACCAGTGCAATCCATTCAGGACAAGTAGATTTTCCACTGATATGGTCCTGAACTAATATCGTGAAAGATCTAAAATTGCCTTAAATCAATCCTCATATTGGTTCCTGTTAGTCAGAGTTAACTACAAACGATTAATGTGATTAGAATTTAAGAGATAAAGGAGATAGTTATCCAATAATCTTAGTCATAAAGCATCATAGCTACTAAGATTTAGTCAATAAGTAAGTTTTGCATTGAGAATGTAGCCCACATTTCCAAAATTACAATGTAAATTCTAGCAACTCATTGTAATATTTAACCCTTTTTTCATGAATATGCTTATTCTTTTCTTTGTCACTGCTTTTCTTTGCACTGATTAATCTTTAAAGTGGATTGCTTGTTTTTCTCCCCTCATTTCTTTGCTTTCATTTCGACTTCCCCACTGAGGGTTTTGAACCCTAGACTGACTCTCTCTCCCCCCCCCCTCGTATTCCGCTATTCTCCAATAAAATGCCTTCTGCTTAAACAGTCTGTTAGAACAAATATTTCCAAGGCCACCGACAACCACTTACTAAACAAATCAAAATAATTTTCTTAGTATTTCCCTTCTCTCAAGTATCTGGTACTATTTATCACTAGTTATTTTTTTTAAAAAAAAGAAAAGACCAAAAAACAAAAAACCCCAAAATAAAACCAACACACACATGCACACACACACACACACAGACACACATACAACCCAAAAAGAACTCCTGACCTTGTAAAATAAATTTTTACATTTTCTAAGATATGAACTGCCCTTTCAATTTTTGGAGGTCAGATATTTTTATTTCTCCCTTTGTATACACATTACTATCTTCAATTATATGTTGTTGTTATTAATTGTCATCAAATTGAGAATGATTAATAGTGACCCAATGAACAGCAGATCTGAACCTTGTCCTATCCTGCACCATTCTCACACTATCTGACATAATAGAGCCCATTGCAGCAGTCACCAGGTCATTCCACCTGGATGAGGGTCTTCCTCTCCTTCTCCTACCTACCCTCCACCCTTCCCAACCTTATGCCCCAATCCAAGAAATGGCCCCTCCTAGCAACATGCCTAAAGTATGTGAGACCTCATCATCCTTCCCTCCAAAGAACACTCCCCAAGACATAATTATTTGTTCTTTTGGCAATCCATAAATAAGAGGGCTCTTCTCCAGCACCACAACTGAAAAGCCTCAATTCTTCTTCTGTCATCCCTATTCATTGCCCAACTCTTAGATGCATGACAAGTAATCAGAAAGACCCCTGAATCAGAGGCACCTTAATCCTCAAACTGACATCATTATTCCTCAATAATTTGGAGAAGTCCCTAATTGCATACTTTCCCAATGAAATACATCTCCCAATTTCCTGACTGCTGGTACCAAGGGTTTTAATTTAGGATCCAAGTAAAATGAAGTCGTTGGCAAGTTTAATTTCTTCTCCATCCATCATGATGATGCCTCTTGGTTCAGTGGTGAGAACCCTTGTTTTCTTGACATTGAGATGCAATCCATATTGAAGGCTGAATTCCTTGATCATCTGCAATAAGTGCCTCAAGTCCTCCTCACTTTCAAGTATACGCAGTAACTCAATTATCAATTATAAGCGGTCAATAAAATCAGCTCTAGTTAAAGCTGGTATTTTAATGTTTATAATAAGAATTCTTCCTTCAGAATTCACATCCACCCAAAATCACAGAATGAAATTGGGAATTAGTAGATTAATCATTGTTGTTAAGTACCATCCAGTCAGAGCTTTTCAGAACCTATAATTTATGCAGGTGATTTTTCACCTTTTCCCCATGGAGCAGCTGGTGAATTTGAACTGAGTGTCTTAGTGTTGGCAGTGCAAGGTCATACTGTATTAGTGTGAGCTCTAACTCTAATAACTACTACATTTATTAAGAGGATATTTTAGAGACTCAGACACACAGAGTATAATACAACATGAAGATAAACGCAGGGATTGGAGTTGTGCAGCCATAAACAAAGAATGCTTGAAATCTACCAAAAGATGGAGAGACAACGAAAGATTCTTTCCTAGTACCCTCTGAGTGAGCATGACCATGTTAACATCTTGATTTCAGACATATACTTTCTAGAACAGTGAGAGAAAAGAAATTTTGTGATTTTTAAAGACATTTCCTGTGGCTTTGTTCTGGCAGACCAAGGAAACAGGTACAATATTCACTCTTCCTTTTTCTAGGGTGTTGATCCATTCCCTACATAATGTGTCCAGGATAATCACCTGCCGAAAGACTGACTTCATTACTCCTAAATTTTATCCTATTTTATTAATATTAAAGTTGGAAATACATAAATGAATTCTTGTTGAGTTTGATTCTTGTTCATCCACTTGATATTCTTTTACATGCGATTTATTGAGATTTGTTGATACTTGTGGATAATCTCCCTTTGGCTTTTCCAAATGGAAAACACAAGGCTCACGAAATCTTTCAAAGACTCCTAAGGAGTCTATTTTTATATTGGACTTTGTTTTCACTGAATTCTCAGACTGTATTTTCTGTGTCTATAATTTTAGCTAATTTCTTTCAGATTAATCTGCTCATAGATGCAAGGGTGTGGATTTAGGTTCAGGTTTGTTTTCATACTACCAAAGATATAAATTATTACAGTGTACAGTGTACATTTGGTGGATGACATGGGACGACTTTCAGCACTCCTTCTCCTGGTTTACAATAGCTTAAATAACAGATTTGATATGGTAATATAGGTGTGATATCTATAAGAGCCATCTGGGTAATTTTCAGATTGGTTCACAAAGGGCTCTTTGGTACCTTGAACAGATGTGTTATAAATAACAGATATGAGTGTTAGCATTTTATTGGCTTATTCATGACAGAATTGTTTTTCACACTTCCCTTTTATTGGTCCACCTTTGAATGGTATTCTAGGAACATAGAGAGCTCTGGTGGCATAGTCTGTAAACAATCATACTTCTAAGTCAAAAGGTGATGCCTCTGGTGATTCAAATCTACCAAAGGCTCTGTGGAAAAAGATGGGAAATCCTGTGTGATTTACAGGATCAGAAATCCCATTGCAGGGTGGGCTATAGGTCTGTTCTGACTTAATAGTAATGAAAAAAGATTGAAAAGTTTAGTACTGACATGTTGGCAGTATAATAGGTCCTAAAAAGGAGTCAGGTTGGAAAGGGCATAGATGAGCTTAACAATGATGATTATGATAATATTTTTATGTTCTTTTGGGTTTAGTACAACCCATAGCAGCCCCCAAAACAACAGATCTGAACCCTGATTCTCACACTTAGTGACACACTAGAGCTCATTTCTGCAGTCATTGTGTCAACCAACTTGATTGAGGCTCTTCCTCTCTTTTGCCGATCCTCTGCCTTTCAAACCATGATGTCTTTCTTCAAGGTATAACCTCTTTTAGCAATATGACTGAAGTATTTGAGATTAAGCTTTATCATCTTTCTATCCAAGGAGCACTCTGGCTTCACTTTCTCCCAGACACATTCATTTGTGGGGTTTCTTTTTTTGTTTTTGTTTTTGTTTTGGAGGGTTTTGTTGTTGTTGTTTTTTGGGGTTTTTTTTCTGTTTTTGTTTTGTTTGAAGTTCATGGGATATTCAGTACCCTTCTCCAAAACCACAGCTCAAAGGCATCAATTCTTCTTCTGCCATCCTTTTACATTGTCCAGTTCTCAGATGCATAACAAGTAATCAGAAAGACCACAGGCTGAATCATATGCACCTTAGTCCTCTAACTGACATGAGCAATCCTCAATAGTTTGGAGAGGTCCTTGACTGAAGACTTTCCCAGTGAAGTATGTCTCCTGATTTCCTGACTGCTGGTACCAAGGGTGCTGATTGTGGATCCAAGTAAAATGAAATTGCTGACAATTTCAGTCTTTTCTCTATCATGATGTTATCTATCAATCCAGTGGTAAGAATTTTTGTTTTCTTCATTTTGAGATGTAATCCATATTGAAGACTGTATTCTTTAATCTCCTGCAACAAACATTTCAAGTTCTCCTCCGCACTTTCAGCAAAGTTTTATCATTTGCTTAATTATTGATTATTGGTGAATCTTCCTTTTATCTTGATTCCACCTTCTTCATGAAGTCCAGCTTCACTCATCCTTTGTTCAGCATACAAACTAACTGCCTCTGAAAACCTGCAGAGGGCCAGGTATTGGTTGATTCCAACTTGACTGAACATAATAACAACAACATACAGATTAAGTACATATGGAAAATGACTACAACCCTGATTCACACCTTTCCTAATTTTAACCGAGTAGTGGTTCTCTGCTCTTTCGCACAACAGCCTCTTTGTCTAGATATAGGTTTCACATGAGCACAATTATGTGCTCTGGAATTCTCATTCTTCTCAATGTTAGCTATAACTTGTCATGTTCCACACAGTTAAATGTCTTTCGGTATGCATAGTCAATGAAGCATAAGTAGAAATTCTTCTGGTATTCTTTACTTTCAGTCATCTGACATCAGTAGTGATATCCCTTGTGCCACAACCTCTTCTAAATTCTGCTTGAACATTTTTTTCCCATTCCCAAGCAAAGTGAACCAACAGAATGTGGAAAGTATCTAATAATAACATTAATACCATATGCAAGCAAAATGCTGATGAAAATTAAAATAATAACTGACATTTATTGAAGATTTTCTATGTAGTAGGCATTAGACTATCATTTTAAATGTATATTAGTTTATTTAAACTTCACAAAACACCATAAAATGTGTATCATTGTCATTCTTACTGCAGAAATAAGAAAACTAAGACACAGAATTCATGAGAGTTGCCATGAAAATACTATGAAACACAGCCTTAGTCTGTATATCTTGTCTGTACTCCTTGACATATTATTTATTTCAGTTGGCTAGGCTGAAAATTATGACATAATGAATCCATCTTTATCCAGTGCTATCACCTTCATACACCACTAATTTCCAGTTGTTACTGCTACTGTGTGCCATCAAGTTGCAACCAATCCATAGGTGACACTGCAGTGGGTTTTCAGAGAGAGTAAATAGTGTGGGTGAGACTGCGGGTCCTTTTCTTGCAGAGCAAGGGGTAGATTCTAACCTTGTGCCTTTGGGATTGCAATGAAGCTTCTTATCACTAGGCCAAATTTACTCAAAATATGTTTGAAGCAATCTGTTAAGGATTATTTTTTTGCACATTCCCAAACAATCCTGTTCACAAGAGTCCTTACATCTTTTTTCACTGAGCATTTGTGCTTGATCTTCTAATCTCTTGTGACTCTTTTGGGGTGAGTAAAGCCCTAGATCATTCTTTAGGTTGAAATACTCAGTTGTAATTTTTTGAAAATAGGGATTGAGCTCATTTAGCTCTTTAGGAATATTTGCAGTTTGATTTTGTCTCAAGGGTCCTGAACCTATAATAATTAGAATGGAGGAAATATGAAAAAACTACAGAGACTAGTAGTCAGTGATTGAAATAAAAGAATGATAGGCAGGGGGAAAGCAAAGACAGACAGAAGGAATCTCATGAGACAGTTAATGGGACCTTGAAGTGAAGTAAGAAGGATTTGAGGGAGAGTTGAGTTGGACCACAAGTTGTAATCAACACAGTAGCAACGAACAATAGTAATTATGCATTGGGTGTATGTGAGATAAATAAGGCTAGAGGACTTTATGATGAATTGCTATGCATTATGAATTTAATCTTTGTGTTGTTTTAATTTTTCAATTAAAGTGGATGTCAAGTTGATGCTACTACAAATGGAACATGGGTGGAATTGGACAATAAAAGAGCTTCAAGTTTAAACTAAAACCATTGTCACTGACTTCTAGGCACTAAATATTGAAGTGACCATTGATTCTTTCTTTTCCTTTGATCTTCAAGCCCAATAAATCTAATTTTTACTGAATCTTTCATTAATTTTCTGTTCACTTTATAGACCAGGCCTACTCAGTGGGAGGGCCAATCGACTTTTAATCACAAAGGCTCACCCACCTGCTCCTGATTGGTTTAAATATGAGGCTTCCAGCCCACAACTGATTTTTAATTAAATCAAAAGAGCCAATCAACCCACACCATATTGTTTATTAAATAAAAATGACCAATCACCTTACACCTGATTGTAATCCGCTTACACCTGAGCTGTATGCTATGTAAATTATTCGAGAAAGTGGACTCTATGAGGAGGAACGTGGTGTTAGAATTGGAAGGAGACTCATCAATAACTCGTGTTATTAATATAATACCATCTTTCTTGCTGAAAGTAAGGAAGATTTGAAGCATTTGTTGCAGAAGATCATGGAAAGCAGCCTTCAATAAGGATTACATCTCCATGTCAAGAAAACAAAGATTCTTACCACTGGACCAATAGGCAA
>NW_006399770.1:25783185-25785243 GCF_000299155.1 Elephantulus edwardii
CATTGCCTCATAAGATTAGTATCTGAAATTACTTGTTTATTCACTTCTAGAATTCTGTCTGAAACTTGCCCCTGATTCTTCTTTATGACTTGATTCAAATGACCCCTAATATTAAGTTTATCTTTCTCTCTTGAAAGAGATCTTTAAAACTAATTCAGAAGGCTAATGGTTGTGCTGCCATAACACACCACTAAGGCCTCTTTCCCCTTCCCTTAACAATCACAAATATTTCTACCCAGATTTCAGGATTCCATAAAATCAACTGTAAACCAAGTTGTATACCAACTGCTATTACAGTGCTTTATTTGTTGCACTACTAACTGAAAGATCAGTAATCAAAATCTACAACCTACTCCTCTGGAGAAGTATAAACAATATCCTGAATTAAAGTTTAACAGCCTCAGAAAACCAAGGAAGAATCAGTACAAGTCAGAACCAACTTATTGGCCAGGAGTTTAGTTTGAGTTTTCGTTTTCTTTCATAGGCAATCTCCAGGTCACCCCAACAGAATATTTAATTGCAACTCTTTAGACTGACCTCTGTAATTTATCTTGAGTAAATTCCATGATATGTCTAAACTTAAGTCTTTTCATCTACTATAAAATTAGAATATCCATCTCCTAGCAAATTATTAGATATTGCTGAGTTGATTCCAACTCATATGAACTATGTACCACAGAACAAAACAGTGTCAGATCCTGTGTCATCCTCATAATCATTGTGATGTTTGAGGTTAGGGAATTACAAGGATTAAAATAGCAAGATGAAGAATGTCCAGCCCCTTTGTTATTATAAACTGTTGTATGGACCTTGAGTTTTTAATACAATAGACCTCACTGGTGATGAGGGCTTAGAGAGGTCAGTTTCAAAACCAGAAGGTATAGCAGTTCCTATTCCTGGGACTGTCTGGATAACAAAACATTAGCAAAGATTACAGCCTTTGAAACCCTGTGGGATGGTTCTTTTCTGTCTCATAAGGTCAGAATGAGTCGCAATCGATTTGACAGCAGTGAAGCTTTTTCAGTAGGATGTCTCAGTGGGTACAATATTGTTGGCCCTGAAATACACTACCTATATCAATTTTATGACCCTAAAGCCAGTAGAATTCTTGGAGCTCATTTCTTTAAAAGAGAAAAACAAAACTAAAAACTCACAATTAGGTACAGTATGAGGTCTGGAGAAAGTGAGTGGCTCTGAGACATAACCGTCGTGCTGTATCAGTCTCTAGACTGAGGTAAAAGCCACAGAATCTGTGTGATTAAGAGAGCCATTTGCTCCATAGTGGAACTATGGCATAACATATTGATACCCTCCTCCCTCTTCTCCAGCAGAATATTCTAGCTTCCTTATTCAATTCATTTCCATCATACTGAATCTTAAAATTTTCAAAGTTTTGTACCCTGAGACACTCCCATGCCTGGTCATTGTAACACAAAACTTCCCCATTCACCTCTTCTGCCTCTTTTTATTTAGGTCTTTCTAATGCCTCAAGAACAAATTCTTGGTCTTCAGTTTCTCCTGTAAACTTAGAAGGGTGTTGAGGTTAAATGCGGAAAGCAAGATGAGATTAGGAAAAGAGATACTTAGCTCTAAAGTCACTTGGAGAAATAAATATTGATGTGACTGATGGATAAAAATGAAGCCAACCTGAATACCAGGAAGAGACTGGGACATAATTGCAGCTTATACCATTTGTCTTTGTCCTCCAACCTCACCAGAAACCCAATTATCGATATCAATCACACACACAGGAACCCTGCACGTGAACTTGGACGTTTAAAATTCTTTTTAATTCCACCTATTAGATCACAGGCAACTTTGGTGGCCATCTGGATTGTTCTTACTAAGCCAGAAATTGATCCTCTCTGGCAATTCAGATCCACTGGTGGCTCCAGGGAAGAATTATGGGTAATCTCCTTCCACATAATTTACAGCCTCAGAAAGGTGATGGAGGGCTAGCTATGAGTTGATTCTAACTTCAGGGCAATGAGTTTTTGTATTGCATCACACAAATTCTGCCAACAGTTTAGAGGGCTGGTTCTTTCTGTAACCTTAGTT
>NW_006399770.1:25785988-25817599 GCF_000299155.1 Elephantulus edwardii
TGTTGTTGTTGTGTACATTTGAATCAGAATCGACCCATAACTGACCCTCCAGGGGGTTTTCAGAGGGAATTTAATCACACAGGAGGGATTGCTCATCTTTCTCTCCCATAGCGGCTAGTGGATTTGAACCATGTGCCTTTGGAATTTCATCATAATTAGACACTATTGATGGCAAACTGCATAGAGAAAGTTAAGATGAAAGAATATGAAATGCTCACAATTTTCTTTCTTTTATTTTCAATTTTCCTTCTTGGGAGAAAGTTTTAGTGTCATTTTCATAGTCAAAGAGTGTTGTTGTTGTTGTTGTTGTTGTTAAGTGCCATTGAGTCATAGATGACTCATAGTGACCCTATGAATGAAAGACCTGAACACTTGTATGACTTTCTTTGTTTCTCCAAGTTCACAGAATTTCCAGAGGCAAGCTAAGTGGATACCATTCCTGCTTCCATGCTTTTTTTATTCAGGGAGCTCCACCAAACACTGTCCGCCATGGCTAAACATTATTGCATTTGACGCATCAGTGTCACAGTGCTCAGCATCACAGCAACCACAAGTTACCTCTGTACAGCAAGTGGACAGACCAGTGCTATACCACCTAGAAGAATGTTTGACCAAAACCAATTAAAACCAGGCTTGAGGGCAGCAGATTAAAATCACCCACCTTTAATTTGGCAGCATCACTTTCTTTCCACTAGGCCAAATAAGCTCTGTCTATGTTAAGTGCCGTCGAGTTGTAGATGAAGAGTAGAGCAGAAGAAAAATATTGTTTAATGCCATGTGCAAATTGAGAACCAAGAACATGCAAGGAGATGCTAAACAATTAACATGCATTATGTGACTTTCACTAAATTAGCATCATGGAATTTGCACAGTGAAGCCTCTGAGAACCAAAACTCAGTGGGGCTACACTGTTTTTCTAGCTCCCACAAATTGTGTCTTATTTCTTTTGTTTCACTTATTGAAAAATGTTTGAGTTTCCTTCTCTTAAAGCTTTCTGTCTTGCACAGTTTCCTGCTTTTGCAAGTTTTATTGTAATAAAATTGACCTTAAATAGGACGCTAAGATTCAAAAAGTCCCAAATTGCACCATATCTATATGGTAGAACTGTGCATCAGGATTGTATCCTTTCTGTATAGCTATTCAATGTACATGCTGAAGAAATAATTCAAGAAACTAGACAATATGAAAAAAATGTGGCATCAGGTTACAGGAAGACTTGCTGATAAACGGCATTATCCAGATGACACAGTCTTGCTTACAGATAATGAAGAAGGCTTGAAATACTGAAGATAATCAAAGACTATAGCTTTCAATACTGATTACAAATCAAAATATTTTAAAAAACCCAAAAAATCTTCACCACTGGACCAACCAGGCAACATCATGAATGAAATTGTCAATGATTTTATTTTACTTGGATACCAAATAAACACCCATGGTAGCAGCAGTCAAGAAATGAAAAGACAGTTATTTCTCTCATCTGTTCCAAGGCAGTGTTCTTTATTTATCTCCTCTTTTCTTAGTTTCACCCCAACTCCCATGATTAACCATTATTTGGATGACAATAGTCCAGAATAAGAGGTGCATAGCAAAATGGCCTGGGACAGGGTGGGAGGGGCAGGAAGGGAGAAAATTTAAAAAAGAAATTAAAATATGTGATGCATTGGGCAATTCTCTTTCAAGCACCTCTTCAAAGCGCTGAAGAGTAAGAATGTCAATTAGAAAACTAATGTAGGCCTGATCCAAGCCGTGATATTTTCAGTTGTTTCATCTGCATTTAAAACTTAAACAATGAATAAAGGAGACTGAGAAAGAATTGATGCCTTTGAAGAGTGGTCTTAGAGAGAAGTATTGAATATATGATGGGTTACCAAAAGAACAAACTGAATTGGAGGTCGTGCTTCTAGGATGTTCCCAAGAACAAGAATGATGACACTTCTGGTTGTCAGGAGGGGCAAATTCTTGGAAAAATAGGTCATGTTAGGAAAGAGCAGCAAGAGAGAAAAGCCGCAAACAGGATGGATTGACCAGTGACTACAACAATGAGTTTGAGTCAGTAGAGATTGTGATTATGATACAGGTTAGGGCAAGGTTCTGATCAATTGTTGATAGAGTCACTCAGTAGTCAAACTGCTGACACTTAACAAGAGAGCTGGAATTGAAACCTAGGACTACTTTACACTAGAGCTTTGGTTTTCAAGAAATAGTGCTTTTCAAAATGTCATTCAGAATTTACTTGTGTTAAAATCATCCATTTGCTTAAAAAAAAAATACAAATGGGAGGGACCAGTCCTTGGAGAGGAACGTCATGCTTGGGAGGATGGAGGGACAGTGCAAACTAGGATGACCTTTGATGAGATGGATTGATTCAGGGACTAGGGTAATAGGGGTGGGTGTGTCAGACACGTAAGATTGGCACAGGATAGAGCAAGTTTGAGGGCTATTGTGCATAGGGTCTCTGAGTCTCAGCTAACTCGATGGCACGTAACAACAACAACTCAGATAATCTAAAACAGAACCACTGAAGGGTGTAGAATGAATTCATCATCTGTTTCTTAGGCACCTTGACACTTATATACTGTTGCAGTAAATTAATGCCATAAAGTTAGTTTTCAGTTACACTATCAACATAGAACTGAATGGAACTTCTCTGTCTTAGGCCCAAAATTCTAGCCAGACTAGATCTTCCCACCTCATTTTTCTCTTAAAGAGTAGCTAAAGGGTTTGAGCCTACCAACATTTAACCCACTACACCACCCACTACTCCTACCATTGAAATACTCATTGCTTATTACTACAAAGGAGGATGACAAAGTCCTTTTTCTTAAACATAGTAAATTTTAGTGGGTTTTTGGGAGGAGGGTTGTTGAGGGGAAGCAACTTTAAGCTACTAGATGACTTTGAAGTGAAATATAAACAATTTAAAATGAATATTATATTACCATCTAAATCCTTCATGTTTTAGCCCATGCCCCTCAATATGTCTCCTACAGCAAAAGGATCAAGGTCAGAATCATAGACAGCACTAGTTGTCACATTTTATTTTTCTCCTTTCTGGAACCATTCTGGAACGGTCTTTTTCTTTTTTTCTTTCATGATCTTGATGTATTTAGGTATTACATATATATTTTAACTTTAGATATTACTAGGCCAATTGGCCGCACTGTGACAGATGGAGAAAGACAGAGATTATTAACAATTTCAGTTTGCTTTGTTCCATAATCAACACTCTTGGCACCAGCAGTCAGAAAATCAAAACTTACTTACATTAGGAAATTCTGCACTCAGGGACTTCTCCAGAGTAATGAAGAGCAACAATGTCATCTAAAGACTACGGTGTGCCACAATTACTTGCTATACATCAGAAAGCTGGACAATAACTAAGGATAATAGAAGAAGAATCTATGTCTTTGAGTTGATGCTGGAGAAAAGTATTGAACATACCATGGACTGCCAAGAGAGCAAACAGGTCTGTCTTGGAGAGGATGAAACAAGGTTGCTCCTTGGAGGCAAGGATTTTGAAGCTCCATCTCACATACTTTGGGCATGTTTCCAGGAGGTACCAGTTCATGGAGGAGAACATCATGCTTGGAAGGGTGGAGAGACAGCACAGGTGAAGAAGATCCTGGATTGACAGAGTAACTGGAGAAATGGCGGTACATGTGTCAGAGACAGTGAGGTTGGGTCAAGAGAGGGCACATTTCAGAGGTATTTTGCATAGGGTTGCTATGAGTCGCAGTCAGTTCAATGGCACATAACAATGAAAAACACACAGGGCAATTACTTTGTAGATTACAACCTTCTCCTAAATTTTAGTTTTCCTAATGTTTCTATTCATAATGATATTTGGATTATTTATTATTGGCAAGAATATAACAAATGTAACAAATATCACTATTTTCCCTGGATCACAGTAGCTTTGACATCCATACCCAAACAAAACAAACCAAAGAAATCCATTGTCATGAACCATTCTGACTCATCATGATCTTTCCTTAGTTTCCTGAGGGAGATTACCTGTAATTTTCCTACAGAGCAACTGGTGGTTTGACCACTAACCTTTCTAGTGGTAACTCAGCCTGTAACCTACTCCACCATCGGGGCTACATCCTAATTGTTTTGCCAAAACAAACTCATTGTCATTGTGCCAATTCCTATTTATGCCTAGCCTATATAGGGTTTTCAAGGCTGTAAATTCTAATGGGAAGATACCTGTCATCTTTCTCCTACGAAGAACCTGGTGGATTTGAGTTGCCAACCCTTCAGTTAGCAGCCATGTATGTTACACACTATGGTACCAGGCACCTTTCTTAATAACCTCCGGGCTGAATCATTCGGGAAGGAAAGGAGAAAAATTAACTATTCAATATGTTGAGTTGGAGGTTCTTATGCATCATTTAAGTGATATGTAATAATTTGTGGGATAAATGAGTCTGAAGCTCACCTAGGAAATTGGAGCTGAAGGGAGAATTTTAGAGTCATTACAGTGGATAATGTGGATTCCCTTATAATTTTTTTTCTAAAGTCTGCTACTTTCCACACAGCCATAAATGTATTACACCAAGACACTGACATGAACTTTGAAGACAGTTTATATTTTCTCCTTGAAAGTCTTTGTTACTCTATGCTGGTCATGGACAGTACATCCCCCCATATGTGAGTGGTTTACTGAACTGTCTCTATTTTCCTCAAACAGAAATAGAAGATAACTTAAAAGTCAGCACTTTTCCTTCTTTTCACCTCTCTTATACAACTAGAATCTTCTTACTCAAACATATTTTTTGGTTTCTTGTTTTGAAATGAAGTCCTTTATCTAATTTATGGCTACTTTATCAGACAGTGGTGACTGACATACCGCCAGATATATGCTGGTAATGTGCAAAATAGCCCTATCATTTATTACCATAAATTTTAAATGTCAGATAATGATATACTTGAGAAATGAAGAGTAAGTGCACGCTTTCTACATATTCACATTTATTCTTAGTTTCAAATATCCTCTATAGGTAATGTCTCATAAATTTATTATCTTCAACCCAATGTCTTCTCTTAAATTCAGACCCATGTTTATCTGAAAATCTCAATGTATACCTTGACAGAATAACATGGTTGCTAAGAATACCTACTCTTGATTGATCACCTTGATTTGTATTCTGACTTTGAGATTTCCTACTTAATGTGATTCTGGGAAAGTTATTGAAATAAATTCTTTGTGCTTTAGTTTTCTAATCAGTACAACAGGGAAAATAATAAAATCTCCCTTACGGTGCTCTTATGAAGATTAAACGTGTTAATAAATGCAAAATTTTGGAACAGTGGCTCATTGTAAGCCTTGTATAGGCTTAGTTCTGTTATGTATCTCTTAAGAATATGGAATTTAACATTTCCAAGCTTGAATTCTTATTCTCACACAACCCAAACCTATTTTTCACATCCCTGTAAAAGACACTATCAGTCACCCACTTGCTCAAGCCTGTAATTTAGAATTGCTTTGTCGTTTTCTGTTCCTTACTTTCCCCCATATTTCCCTTATCATAAATATTAATCAGATAAGCTCCAATGATTATATCTTCAGCATATACCTTAAAGATGCCCAACTAAACTTTGGAAGAGGGCTTACTTTAGATAAGTATAGTATTTGTTTTATTCCCCACAATATACCCTGTACACCACATAATACTTGATACAATCAGACATTTTGTTTAATTAATGAAAGAATAGATGAATGAGAGATTGCTGTTGTTAGATGCTATCGAGTTGAGGACGGCACATAGTGATCCTATGAACAACAAATCTAAATCCTGTTCTATCCTGTGTCATCTTCACACCCCCTAAAACACTAGAGCCTTTTACAGCAGTCACTGTGTCAATCCACGTGGTTAAGAGTCTTCTACTCCTTCACCACCCCTTCACCTTTTCAAGCATCATGTCCCTCTCCAATGAATTGCTTCTCCTAGCAACATGCTTGAAGTATGTCAGGTAAAGCATCATCATCTTTGCCTTCAAAGAACACTTTGACTGTACTCTCTCCAGAAATATTTGTTTATTCTTTGGGCAGTCAATTGGACATTCAGTACTTTTCTCCAACATCACAACTTAAAGGCATCAATTCTTCTTCTATAATCCCTATTCATTGTCTAGCTCTCAGATGCATAGCATGTTTTTGGAAAGATCATAGCCTGAACCAGATGCACCTTAGTCATTAAACTGACATTATTACTCCTCAAGAATTTGTAGAGGTCCCTAACTGCAGACTTTCTCAGTGAAATGTGTGTCCTGATTTCCCGATTGCTGGTACCAAGGGTATTAAGCGTAAATCCAAGTAAGAAAGAATAGTTGACAGTTTCAGTCTCCTCTCCAAACATCATGATGTTGCCTGTCAGTCCAGTGGTAAGAATCTTTGTTTTCTTTATATTGAGATGCCACCCATATTAAAGTATGTTTTGGTGGTTTTGTTTTGTTTTGTTTTGTTTTTTATACTCTGCAACAAGTACATCAAGTGCTCCTCACTTTCAGCAAGCAAGGTTGTGTCATCTGCATAATGCAGGTTATTGATGAATCTCCCTCCAATCCTGATGCCACATTCTTCTTAATAGAGTCCAGTTTCTCAAATAATTTGCTCAACATAAAGATTAATTAGGTATGGAAAAAGAATACAACATCGACACACTGTATTTTTAATTATAAATCTTGCTTAATGGACTGTACAGGAATCAGATTTACTACATCTGTGGAAGGAATCATTGGAGGAACTCAATACTGACAGTCAAAACTAAGCAACACTGACACACTCTCTAATTGTAAATCTCACTAAATGGGCTGTACAGGAATCAGATTGACAACATCTGTGGAAGGTATAATTGGAGGAACTCAATACTGGCAGTCAAAACCAAGCCAAGGGTGGACTATGGGTCATACCATCAATTACTCTTGTGTAAGTTCAAATTGAGGCTGAAGAAAATTAAAATAGGTCCTCGAGAACCAAGATATGATCTTGAATCTGTTCCATCTGAATTTCCAGATCATCTTAAGAGTAGGCTTGAAACATTGAATATTAATGATAGAAGATCAAATGAGCTATGGATTGATGCCAAGAATATCATCTATGAAAGAAGCAAAAGGTCATTTCAAAGACAAAGAAGAAAGAAAAAACCAAAATGTATGTTAGAAGAGTCTCTGAAAATTACACTAGAGCATTGAGAAGCCAAAATAAGGGGAAAACAAGCCAAAGTAAAAGAGCTGACTGGATGATTTCAAACGGCAGCCAAGAAGACAAAGCAAAGTATTATAATGGAATGTGCAGAGAGTTGGAATTGGAGAATAAAAAGGGAAGAACTTGATATGCTTTAATCAAGCTGAGAGAACTGAAAACCAAATTTAACCCTCAAGTCACAATATTGAAAGATTCTATGGGCAATATATTGTATGACCTAGAAAGCATCAAAAGAAGATGGAGGGAATACACAGAATCATTGTACCAAAAGGAACTGGATGACACTGAAAAATTTCAGAAAGCACCAAATGAACAAGAGCCAATGGTAATGAAAGAGGAAGTGGAAGTTGCATTTGAGGAATGCAAAAATAAGGCCTCAAGAATTGATGGGATACCAATTGACTTGTTTAACAGATGCAGCCCTGGATGTACTCACCAGTCTATGTCAGGAAATTTGGAGGACAGCTGTCTGACCAATGGATTGGAAGAGGCCCATTTTTGTGGCCATTCCCAAGAAAGGTGATCCAACAGAATGTGAAAACTAACAGTATCATCAATATCACATGCAAGCAAAATACTGATGAAGATCATTCAAAAATGGGTAGAACTGTACGTAGATAAGGAATTGCCAAAAAAGTTCAAGCAGAAATTAGAAGAGGCTATGGCACCATTACTAACGTCAGATGGGTCCTTGCTGAAAGTAAAGAATACCACAAGAAGGTCTATTTATGCTTTATTGACTATCAAAGATATTTGACTGTGTGGCTCATGACAAGTGGTGGCCAGCACTGAGAAGAATGGGAGTCCCAGAGCACTTAATTGTGCTCAGTGAAGCCTAAACTTAGACCACGAGGCTGTTGTGCCAAAAGAGCAAGGAAAGTCATCAAGCTAAAGATCCCCCTCCCCATAAACATCACACTGTTCCTTAACAATGTTAAAGAGCACCAATTCTTATGCCCAAACAGATTTTTCTGAAGGTGAGTGTTAGGAATCGATATTATAATTATTCCCCAAGTATAATTATGAACATTGAGTTCCACACTAAGAGGATAACCATCATTCTAAGAGAACAAACAAAAGTTAGTGGTCTAGGTGTTACTCCTGATTGCCAATGGGAGGGGAGGAGGCATGTGTACCAACATTTTCAGTCTAGGAAGTCAATGTTAGGATGGGTAAATTCACAGTTCTTAGTTTTGATAAGACTAATTTTTTCTGGAACCACTCCAGGAGTGTTTGCATGTAGTGTCGTGTCGTATATATGCAGAGAAGTGTCATATGCAGTGGAATTGAATGAATTATTACCTACACTCCTCCTTCAGACTCTTGTCCAAACGGTGACTGTACTTATTGTGGTTGTTGTTCATCACCTTCAAGTCAAGCACGACTCATAGCGACCCTATGAACAAAAGGCTCTTAAATAATTCATCTCAAAGAATGGATGTGGTGGCTAAGTGGCAAGAAGCTACACTGCAGTCCTAAAGGCCTGTGTTTGAGGGCCACTAGCTATGTCTCTGGAAACTCTATGAACTTTGAGAGGTGACAGTAGTTATAGAATGGCTTCAAGTCTTTTGTTCACACGGTCACTATGAGTCATGCTTGACTCAATGCCAAACAACAAGAAGTTCTCCGTGGAAGAAGGATGAGCAATCTCCTCCATGGGATTAACTGCCTCTGAAAACCCATTGGAGGGTCAGTTATGGGTCATTTCCGACTCTATGGTACACAGCAACATGACCTAAAAAAGTGTTTGCACACTAGCGAAGAGTATTGAATATATTGTGGACTGCTAAGAGAACAAACATGTTAGTCTTACAGAGGGTGAAACTAGGATGCTTCTTGGAGGCAAGGATTCTGAAGCTTCGTCTGACATACTTTGGGCATGTTGCAAGGCAGGACTCGTCCTTGAAGAGGGATGTTATGCTTGGGAGGGTGGAGGGACAGCGCAGGAGAGGAAGACACTCGATGAGATGAATTGATTCAGTGATAGGGGTAATGAGGGTAGGTATGTCAGGGACAATAAGATTGGCAAAGGATAGAGCAGTGTTTAGGGCTGTTGTACATGGGGTCATTATGAATTGCAGGCAACTCAACAGCACATAAAAATAACAACAGCAACACTTGTTTGCATTTCTGCACCATAAAGTGTCTGCACTTTTTACACAAAAGTAATTTTTATTTACAAAAAGTATTATGAAATGAAATAGGCCTTTTTGCGAGATGTGAAGTAACATTAGTGTTTCTGTTTATCCTCAAGGATTTGCTTCACTTTGTCTTGGCACATTAGTAGCCCATTTGAGAAAGATTTGACTGTTGCTTGTGTGTTTTATCTCCACAAGTAATTTATAAACATCATTTGTAATATTTTTGTTTTCTTCACAGCATTTGTAACATAGGAGATATGTAATAAAGAAGTAATGGATTAGGAATAAAAGTGTTTAAAATAAGGAGTATGAAAAGTCAGGAAGCCCTATTCAGAAAACCATTGCTTTTGCAATGTAACATCAGATCAGTATCTTCCTGCCTCCCATGAATAAGTGATTGCTACAACAGCATATGCTTTGATCTTCCCATATTCTTTCAAAGTTGGTGGTTTTCAAAAAGGCCATTCAAGTGTGTTTCAGACAATACAAACCATTCAGAGGAAAAAGAACAGGTTATGTCTTCTCTTTGAGATAGATTTTATGGTTTGAAAACACTGGAAAATAACACCCATGATATTTAGGGGTATCAGGACTTAGTACTTTTCCACCTGCATCATACTCTAACCTCCCTAGTTTTTCTCAGATTGCTTTAACCAAACATGCTGGCAGTCCAATTCAGTTTTGTATTGTTAACATTTCAGTATGCATAATCTGGCTTACTTCAGAACTGTTGGTGGTGGTACGTGCCATCAAGTCAAGCCTATAAGACAAAATACTATGTGAAATATTTTTATGTGATTTTTTCCCAAGTTAAAATTATTGGAGCATCTTCAGTTTTTGTTTTTTGCACTCATTTATTTATAAAAGATTGATTTTAAGAAAATAGTTTTTATAAGGTTTCCTACCACTTATAATAGTGTTAAATGAGTTTATTTTCTTTTTTTCTGAAGATGCTCATGTTCAGTGTCACTTGATTTTTGTAATATTTATTGCTTCTCCAGTATGTGGAAATTGATGGTATAGATTGCTACATGGGAATTCATTTCTGTGGCTTGTGGCTTGAGAATGTATTTAGTTGCCTCTTAGAAAGTTGGTCTTCCTGACCTCTGCGGCCTTCACCGGTTTGGAAATCCTAACCATAATCCTCTGTAGGGATTTACACAGGTGTCTATTATGGCCTGTAATCTGTGAGACAGCTTCCACTATTCTCACTGCAGAAAGGTTAAGCCCTCCTGTCTTTGTTCCTGAGTCAAAAAGTCCACAAGGTGTTCGTATTGTCAGGAACAGATTGAAACAAGCAACAGCTTCAATCAGGCTTTAAGCCTGTGTCTGTGCTGCTGAGGAATCTTTGTGATGAGCAAGGGGTTCCATGAGAAAAAAGTAGAGTCAGCTTTTAACTTCACAGTTACAAAAACAAAACTCTTTATCCCCAACTCTTTTTAAAGTGGCTGTATTTCCCAAACTCACAAATACATGAATATTTTTGTGACAACAGTTTAATAACAGCTGGTGTTGCAATTGTCCCATTATATTTAGAATATTTTGTTACTAAATGTATATCCTATATTAAGATACTAGATAGGCATTAATGGAGCAGGTTACAAAAATAAGATTATAGGACCATTTGTAGCAGCTCTGCCCTTATGCCCTAAGGACCAGTGAGCAGTTGGAAATGTTCTGTTCTGCAAATCTTCCTAGTTTTGAAAACATATAGAGTCTATCTCTGTAGCTATGATCAATAGCAATCCCACTCACATTGGGGCTAACATTTTCAGAAAGAGAGTATCTCCATTGTCTTAAACAATACTCATCTGTTGGTTCTGACATTTCTGCTTCTCTAATGTCAGTAACAAATCTATCATAATATAGAGGCATAATCTATCATATCTTAATAGCCTATGATACAGTATCATAGCAAATCTATCATAAAGGCATGATAGTGGGCATCTCAATGTAACCTATAAAGATCAGTTTCCAAATTCAGAATAGAGTTTTTCATTTTTGGAGTCTCTAGGCAGTGCAAATGTTTAGTGTCCTTGATAGTAGCCAAAAGTTTGATGGTTTGAAACCACCCAGAGTTACCATTGAAGAAACTGAGGTGATGTATTTTTAAAAAAATATAACCATCAAAAACTCTAAAAGCACAGTTCTATGTTGACACACAGATTAACATGAATAAAAGCAACTTAATGGCAACTGGTGAGTTTTACTAATGTTCTAGTCAAGCTAGGACGAATACAGGAACAGAATGACATGTCAAGAGAGGGTGATGGGAAAGTTCCAGAAATAGAGTAGGAATGGCAGTGCTTTTCATTTGACAATTAAACTTCTACTATGAAGTAAAAACAATCATGAGCTTCTCTGAAAATGTTCTGCTGAGCTGACTGCCAATGAGATGGAGTGATGGAGGAGGACAGGAGGCCATTCGGCAAACAGCCTAGCAGTTAAAGCACGGCATCTTGGTTCATCTTCCTGAGAGATGAGCACTAGGTTCAGCTTCTAGGTTTTTTTGTTTGTTTTTGACTGTTGAAGGATCTTGCATTGTCAAGAGGTCCCCTTGTTACAGCACAAGAAGTGCCGTAGTTCGCCCTTCTCACACAGGCCAAAGAATGGTACCTGAGGGAAAAGATAGAGAACAAGTATCAAGGTAGTACAGAGTACAGCAATTTTAGTGTTTCTTCAGAGAGCAGACTTTAGTGTCTGGAGCATTAAAGTATAGGCAGAAGCCTTTTATTAAAGTGCAGGAGGGAGAAGAAAGAGGCTAGGAGGCAGAAATAAGGGTAAAATAGTAATGATATATTTATTGGAAAGTTATATCACCAATGGGATGGACCTTCCTCCCTGAAAGAGGTTTAGAGGGAAGGCAAGATGCTACTGAGGTGAGTATTTCTGTCAGCCTTCTCTGGTGAGTCTCAAGTTGGAGTTTGGCCAATGAGATGATGCTTGAAGAGTTCAAAGTTTAGTGGGTGGTTTCCCTGAAGACTTCAAAGTTTAGTGGGTGGTTCTTATTATGGTCCCTGTTCTCTGGTGTACTTCATGTGTCCAACGTGTCTACTATTTCTGACATCACTCATGCACCCAAAGCACTAATTCTGTACATGTCAATATTGCCTTCCTGGTTCTGATAGTTTAATTTTCCCAGCATAAACTTTTGCTTCTTTTCTTGGTTCTAATCTTAACAGTGAGCTCTGGTGGCCTAGTGGCAAGAAGCTGTGCTGCAATCCCGAAGGCACACAGTTTGAAGCCATCAGCAGCTCCTCAGGAGAAGGATGGGCAGTCTTCTCCCTTCCATACAATTAACTGCCTCTGAAAACCGACCAGAGGGTCAGAAGGATGATCAGTCTCCTCCCTTCCATACGATTAACTGCCTCTGAAAACCCTCCAGAGGGACAGTTCAGCTCCATTCAGACTCCATGATACACAACAATAATCCTAACAATGTCTATTTTAGACCGAGCAGATAGAGGTCAACAGCTCTCCCTCAGCATGCTGCTTCTGTTCTCCTTACTTTTGTGTCTTATTCACTGTCACCTCCTAATTAAACAAAGATGAGCCAGATCCAAATGGCTGATTCCATGACTGCTGTAAGTGTTAATCCTTTACTTAAGTGTGAACCCCAGTGCTTCTAACAGCCACTTGTAAGTACACGCCAACATATCATGTCACTTACAGTTCAGTAGTAAATGTCTCATGAGAATTCCCTTTATTTCCATCTTTCATTCTAAATAACTTGCCAATAAGTGGAACTTGAAAATCCAAAGTGAAAATAATAGCCATTACAAGCCCCAAGTATTGCATTAATACATGTAAAAAGTAATATACATATGTTTACTACATGTATTAGTAAATTTACTGCATACACTACATGTACCGGTCAAAATTATATACCTTTTAAAATACAGTCAAGGACTTAGAAAATCTTTGTGGAAGGATAAGGATGTTCTTTTCAGAATGTGACTTGCTGGAAAGAAGACACCTCCATCAATAGAAACAATAGAACTTGTCTCAAATTTCATTTTCCCTTCTAACTTCTGAAAGCACATTAAGGAAGAATAACAGCATTTTACTTTGACTCCAAATTGATAATTAAGAACTAATTGCAATTTTCCAAAAGCAAAATACTAACATACTTTTTTAAAAAATGAAATTAAACTTCACAATCTTATCTTTCCAATTGTTGTAGAAATATTTAGCAGTAATATTTGTTTTTATTTAGACATCTCTTAAATGTGTAAATATTATTACTGCAGTAATAAATATTTTCTGCTTTGTCCATAGACAATCAGCAAAGGATCTGTTGCTTGTAGGACTTAAATTAAATCTATTTAAGGCTGCCTGCTGGCAACAAAATAATTACTTACTTTTGCTAATGCCTGAGTCTATTAGATTTAGCAGCAAGAAGTGTTCTTTGCTTTCCTAAGTAGAGGAAACTTGCTTTTTCCTATATAAATTTCATTGTTGATGGTATTAAGAAGGATTAGGGTGGGGTTGAAGTACATCTAGTTGGAAATGAAGTACATGCAGTTGAAAATTTAATTAATCTAATCCCTTTAACTGCAATTGTTTTTATATTGATAATTCTCTGTAACAACAGTATTACAGATCACACCCATGTGAAATATTTACACTAAATATTTTAGCATATAATCTCTCTCCTAGCTTTCTCTTTGGGGAATGGTAAGATTTTCTGCTTCTTAAGGTTGCATCTGTTTTTCTTTCTCTCTCACCTGAATGCAGAAGGTTTTCTTATGGGACCAGAATGCAACCTGTTTTCCTCTCTTGCTAATTTTCTCTCAATGTCATTGTCTCTCAGTAAGTCATTTTAATGACCATCAAAACATTAATCTTCTAAAAGAGCATCAGTGCTACAAAATAAGGAGAAAGGTTCAATTGATTTTCTTTTTCTTTTTCATATTTACTGTCATTTGGGGTAGATCCTCATTTGAAATTATTTGTTTACCCGTCAATTTCAATAAATTGCAAGCTACTGAAATTATCACAAAGAAGAGAGTCACCTGAAGGACAAAACTGTCATTCTGGTCAACCTCCTCGACTCATTGCCAGGGTATATTGGGAATTGTTTTAATCTTCTCCAATTTCACATTATTGAAGAGACTTCTTTTTTTTTCTGACCTCACAATTACAATCATGATCTCTCACCCAAACACCAGTGTCCCTTCTAATTTTCTCTATCGCATCTACCACGATGTAGCATTAAAATAAAGCATGCATTTTTTTTTTGCTCATTGCATCTCCACCAACTAATATTGAAGTTTCACTGAAAGCAAAGACTTGGATTTGTTCACTACACTATCTCTAAAGCTAAAAGAAATGACTTAGCTATAGTAATATTAATAGCATTTCAGTTACAGTATGATCAAATCCTGGGAGGTACAGTTTGCTCCTGGTGCTTATTCTTTAGGCTAGTAATTCAAATCCCTCCAATAGCATTGTGGAAGAAAGACCTTGAGATCTCCTTCCATGGAGATTACAGCCAAGACAATTCTATGGAGAAGCTCTTTTCTGTTATATGGAGTTGTCATGAGTAAAGATTAACTCAACACCAATGAACCTCATCTTTTCCAGATAGTATAAAAGTAGATAAATGCCCATCAAAGAGCCCTAGTAATATACTGGTTAAGTGGTTGACTGCTAATGAAAAGGTTGCTAGTTCAAGCCTACCAGCTGCTCTTTGAAAGAAAGTGTGCTACTTATAGAGTGCAGCTTTAGAAACACTGTAAGAAGTTGCTGAGAGCTCTGATGGCTTCTTGTTGTTGTTGTTGTACCGTAGAGTCAGAACTGACCAATAGCTGACTCTCAGGTGGATTTTCAGAGGCTGTTAATCACAAAGGAGGAGACTGCCAATTCTTCTCCCTTGGAGCAAGCATCTGGTGGCCTTGAACTGTGTGCCTTTGGGATTGTAGTGCAGCTTCTTGCCACTAGGCTACAGAATTGCACTGCCAAAGCAAAGGTACACATCTGAAATCTACTAGCAGCTGTGTGGGAGAAAGGTAGGCAATCTCCTCCCATGTGATATACTGCCTCTTAAAACTTCCCAGAGGGTCAGCTGTCGATTGGTTGCTACTCATTTGACAATACACAGTAATAACAATGGGTAGTGGCAATCCAATTCTGTCCTATATAGTAACTTTAAGTCAGGAATCTGCTTGATAGCAATAGCTTTGGAGTTCATTTTTTCAGCACCAGCCAGTCGGTTGCTGTGGAGGCATAGTGGCCTCATGTATGACTATGCACCATAGGTTTTCCAGGAACTGGTTTTTCTGAAGTAGAGCAGCAGGCTTTTCTCATGTGACATCTTTATGTGACCTCAAATCTCTAAACTTTCAGTTAGCAAACGAGAGTGTTGACCATTTGCACCACCTTCAGTATCAAGTACCGAAAATATAATAGCAGCAATAATAGTAGTTCAATGTATGAAGGTTTTCTCTCACACCTCCATGGTATAAAATAACCCATTTGTGCAAATCAATGACAATGTCTTTGTCTTGGCATTCACTTAGAATGGCGACAGTTTGGTTCTTATGTGCAGTATGCATCGATCCTGAACTCCAGTGAATCAGTGTCTGTGAAACAAGTGAAGAGTTATTTATACGCAAATCTTCACTAACAGACCCAAGCTTTGAGTTGTGCAGTGTGCAGTTTTTGTTGCATACCCCAAGTTGATTCCAGTGCATAACTCATTGTCACCTAGTCACATCTGACTCCTAGTGATTCTACAGACAGAGCAGAAGTGCTCCATGGCTTCCTGGTTTGTGACCTTCACAGAAGCAGATCACCAGATTTTTAAAAAATTTTTTTTTCTCTCCTAAGGAGCAGCAGCTGGTGAGTTTATACTTCCAAGCTTTTGATTAGCAGCCAAGCCCTTAAGCCCTGAACCACCAGGGATTCTTCTTGTTGTCAGATTTGGTTGAGAATGACTCATAGTGGTCCTATGAACAGATCTGAATCCTGTCTTATTCTGTGCCATCCTTATCATCTCCGACACACTTGAGCCCATTTCTGCAGTCACTGTGTCAATCCATATCACTGAGGGACTTTCTCTCTTTTACTGTTCCTCCACCTTTCCAAGCCTGATGTCCTTCTCCAGAGAATAGACCCTCTTGATAACTTGTCCAAAGTATGTGAGACAAAAATCTATCATTGCTTTTAAGAAACATTCTGACTGTACTTCTGCAAAAGATTAAAGCCTAGCCAGTTAGTTCTACTCCTGCAGGGTCCCTAAGAGTCAGAAGAAAATTGAGGAACAACTGGTTAAACCCAAAAGGGGCTCTGTGGTAAAATACATGTGAATAAACAAAGATAATGTGAAACAAAGCAGCATTGCATTCTTAACTTCAAGGTGCTTTAGATGTATGGCAGTGCTCAAGGAGACGCTCCAAACAAGAACATCCTATGTTTTCCACATACATCTTTCAGACCCTTCACTTCTATTAGCCAGCTTTGTTTCTAAGCCTGAGTTGCATCCTAGGTACATTCTCCTTTATGTGCTTTATGTAACCATGGGAAACTTTCTTCACACATCTGTATGCCTCAGATTCCTCTTCTGTGAGTTTAGGATGACAATACTTACCTTATAGGGCTGTTGTAAAGTTCTGAAACCCAGAGAGCCCTTTATTGATGTATGAACAGCTGGCCACCTTTTAGATTCATTTCTTCTGGCTCATTGTCTAAGACAGAAGTTGATTAGCAGCGACCACGTCTTAGTTTCCCAGGTTTGCTCTAAGTGCACGGTTATGTAAGAACAAATTTCCTATGTTATTTAAAAGCGAGGGTTTAACTAAAGGAAGTTTGTTCTCTCAGATCTTTAGGCCAAAAGTCCAAATCAGGGTGTCAGTAGTACAGCCCTGGGCATTCCTTGCTCCTTTTCTTTGTAGAGGGTTGTCACACGGAGTCCACCATACCCCTTTTGTGTGTGTCATTGTGCCTAGTGTACCCTTTCTACAGGACAGATATGGTTAGTTCTAAGGCACACCCCATATTTATGTGGCTTACCTAATAGGGCAAAAATTCCTATTCCTATTCAAGAATACACCCAGAGATGTAGAGGCTAAAGTTATGACAAATTGTGGAGCCATAATAGACCTATTTCCAGCAACAGGTTGGTGTCCTGTTTCCCTCATCATATGTTCTAGTCCTTACCTGTGTAACTCAATAGGAAGTGAAAAAAAAAACAAAACACAACACCTAGTTTTCAGCAACACCTAATACCCTTGTCTCACTTTGGTGCATCCTGCAGACTTTGTTCCCTATGTTTTGATGTCTTTGATCCCAGATGAAGAGGCTTTTGTCAGGAGGAAGGTGGTAGCATCTAAGTTAATGATTGTGCAGATGGCTGCAAGCTGACAGATCCTGAAGTGACCATATTTTTTCTGTAAATTTCAAATGAAGGTGTGATTTGTGTAAATCTGACCCCTTCCTGTAAAGTGCACATTTACATATATTTGGAATTTATAAATCCCAACAGATTCCACAATATTTATAGCCCTCCATAAAAAGCCTTTACCAGTTTGCAGAGCTTTGCATTTGGCTTCCTGGAATGCTTAAGAGAGTTTCACTAATAATATAGTGGGAGATCTGTTCCACCTGGAGCTGAAACTTACTTTCCCCCCTCCTTGGCTTGTTTTGGAGGGGATATTATAAATAGTGACACAGACGCTGGGATCAGGAATATGGAATTGAAATTTGAGAGAAAAACGTACAGAAACATTTCCATTATCACTGATGCCTTGAATGTATTTTTAAAACAGTTCTGTTTTTCAAATAATGTACCTTCTCTCCTTTCTCCTACCCCATCTCAATTATATCTGAGTCCCCCAAACCTGTTGCCAGCGTCAGGATCCAGTTGCATTAAGGGGAGAGTGAGAGGATTAGCTGACTAGGTGAGAGAAAGAGACCTCTAGTAGAGGTCAGAGCCACACTCCATTGTGTTCATCTCACATTTCACAGGAGTCAGCTGGGAACTGTCAGCGTCCAAGGTACATTCATTACTTGAGAGCCAGCTCACGCATCCTACAGGTATGATGAAAAAATCTCAGCTCCTGGAAGAATATAAAAAAGAAAATCTAAGCGTAATCACAGGAGCAGGCCGAAAAGTAGAGAGCCAAAGGATTGATTCTTACACCTGCCCATTTCTTAATGATTTAGTGAAATACATGATCTCCAAATTAACTCCAAATAAAAACACTTGTTTTCTTATAAACAAAACAATCAAGAGACAACTCATTTGCCCCGCCTGGCAAAAGCAAAGAGAAACTGTTCAGTGCAGCTTAAGTGGCATTACAACTCTTGTGGCATAGCAAGGAGATAGGATTTCTAGCTTTTTTTGCTTAAGTGGAAGGTAAAGGGTAGCCTTGATGGATGGGAGAGTAGGCACAGAGGAAGCAATCAAGTGGTTATGGCTCTTTGCAACACCCTCCTAGTTGAGTGTAGATTTTTCTGTCTTGATAACTTGGACCATTTACTCACCCCACCTTACCACCAAGTTTTCCTGGGCAATCCTCTTGTCTTTAGCTAATAGGTTGGCAGATGTTTGGACCAAACCCCAGAGTCTGTTGTGTACCACATTTTTAATGATTTGTGGTGAACAAAGTAAATGCTTTCAGAGCAGACTTTATGAAGCAGAGACCCAGTTAAGTATGATGGATTTGAGGCAAAAGGAGGGGAAACTCACTGTTGTATGGGGGGGGGGGGTATTTCCTGAACAAGACACAGGAATGTATGGTTCATTGCTAATTCTAAAGTTTTGCTTGAACAATGACTTTTGAAAGAACTGTGCTCTTGAGAACTGTCCTTGAGGCAGAGAGGAATCTCCTCTGCTTTTCTTTACCACCTAAGAGGAAGCAGAGGTATTGAGCTGCTAGACAGGTGCTCAGTGGCTTTGTGCTTCTGTGACCACATTATGGGTCTAGCACAGATGGGATAAATAAGCTGTTTTCATGTCTTAAAGTCTATGAAAGGAAGTAAGACAAGAAAATTGCCATATTGCTTTTCTTTTTTAAAGAGCTAATAAAGAATGAATCCAGTTAGGGCAAATTAAAAAAATTTACTAGAAGTAAGTTTTATTTGTCCACCACCCCTCACCCCCTGCCCCTATTCTTTTTCTCCAGCATTTTTTGACAAAAGCAGTCTGGCAAGACTTGTGTCAAATCAGTGTTTTGATCCCTCTCTTTTGTTCTTTCCCATAGGGTAACCCCTACATGTGCAATAATGAGTGTGACGCGAGCACCCCCGAGCTGGCGCACCCCCCTGAGCTGATGTTCGATTTTGAAGGAAGACATCCATCCACGTTTTGGCAGTCTGCTACTTGGAAGGAGTACCCCAAGCCTCTTCGGGTTAACATCACGCTGTCTTGGAGCAAAACCATTGAGCTCACTGACAACATAATTATCACCTTTGAATCTGGACGCCCAGACCAAATGATCCTGGAAAAATCTCTTGATTATGGACGAACATGGCAGCCCTATCAGTATTATGCCACAGACTGCTTGGATGCTTTTCACATGGATCCAAAGTCCGTGAAGGACTTATCACAGCACACCGTCTTGGAAATTATTTGCACAGAAGAGTACTCCACGGGGTATATGACCAATAGCAAAATAATCAACTTTGAAATCAAAGACAGGTTCGCATTTTTTGCGGGACCTAGGCTACGCAATATGGCTTCCCTCTATGGACAACTGGATACAACCAAGAAACTCAGAGATTTCTTTACAGTCACAGACCTAAGGATAAGACTTCTGAGACCAGCCATCGGGGAAATATTTGTAGATGAGCAACACTTGGCACGCTACTTTTATGCTATCTCAGACATAAAGGTACAAGGAAGGTAAGAGAATTCTGACTGGAAAGGGAAGGAGTGTATCCAAGGAGAATATCAATGTATTGGTTCCAGGCTATAGAACAATATGTGTAAATTTCTGATGAAATATTTTCTCTAGTGCCTTTTGGCATAATTTCTTAGCATTTAAGTAAACATACACATGCACATACCCTCGAGCATCTTAATTGAGACAAAGGAACATTCTAGGTCAGAAGTAGATAAAATGTTAAGCACTAAAAGCAATGGCAATAGACCTAGTTACTCTGTAAGGGAGTGAAAAGCAAATTTATAATTTTTTTTTTCACCCGTAGGAGAGTATTTCAAAACCAGTGATTCTGGGAGTTTTCTCAAGTCACTCACCTGTCTACTATCTTCCTAACAGAGTTTTTGCACATGTTCTTTTATGTTCAGAAATATTTCTACAGATATTCTAAAGAAGAACTGAAAGTATCTAAGAAATAATGCATAAATCAAAGAAGAGAAAACTCTATCTTTCAAGATTTTTATATTACCATCTTCAAATATATTTCCAAAGCAAACTTAGCCTACTCCATCCAATTGCCTCCAACTTACAGTGCTTCTTTAGCAGGTTCTAACACTGTATATCTTTATGGGTGAAGACTCACCCATCTTTCACCCATAGAGTAGCTGGTAGATTCAAATGACCATGCACAATGCATGCTATGCCGCCAAGGTTCCTTAAAATTTATTGCTTTTTTTAGGTGCTATTGAGTTGGAACCAACCCATAGCTGACACTCCAGTGGGTTTTCAGAGGCATTAAAGTGCTTTGGGAGAATGTCCATCTTCGCCCACAGAGAAGTTGGTGGATTCAACTGCAGATCTTTGTGTTGGCAGTGCAGTCCTTGAGAGGGTGAAACCAAGATGCTCCCTAGACTTGGATTTTAAAGCTCTAATAGTCATATTTTGGGCATTTTATCAGGAGGGACCAGTCTTTGGAGAAGGACATCTTGCTTGGAAAAGTGGAGGGACAACACAGGAGAGGGAGATCCCAGATGAGATGGATTGATACAGTGACTGGGGCAGTGGTGGTTGGTGTGTCAGAGGCAGTGGGAATGGGTCAGGACAGGGCGGGGTTCAGAGCTGTTGTACATAGGGTCCCTATGTATCACAGGCAACTTGACAACACATAACAACAACAGCAAGCCACCAGAACTCCCTACTATTTAAAATATGCATCTGAGTCAGACTCTCTTCATTTTGTAGGTGAATTACAGATATACCACATACTAAAGCTGTACACATTCGTGGTCAAAATAAGTGTTGTCTTTGGTTTTGATAATAAATTAGGAATACAATTGAGCACGTTTCCAAGTAATAATTTTTAAGAAATTTAAAGAATAACTTGAACAATGAGAACCAAGATTACCAACAAGTAAGTCTGCAGCCAAATTTTCAAATGTAGTAGTTTATCAGAATAACAAAACAACAGGAGTTGAGATCTGAGATAATGAATAGAGAAAATGAAAGGCAAGCACACACGAATGTGGGGGAAGGGGAAGGAAGAGTAGTGATTGCTCAAAAAAAAGGGCAAAGAGAATTTTAATTAAAATTAAATGAGGATAAGAATATGAGTGATGAATAAATTAAAGTTTAGTTAAGTATTCATACAACTTAAGCATGTAAGTCAAGATTTATTAAAGTTAGTGGTTTCTAGCTTCCCTTTGGGCAGCTCCATCATCAGAAAGAGGAATTTTGGTTCCCTGGCCTTTCACATTTTGTCTCAATTGGTGTTTGCCAACAGTGCTCTTGTATCTCTATGCTGAGAGAAAGAAGAGGTCTCTGCTGTAAATCAAGTGCCAGGGTGGGCACATAGGCTGGGTGTTGAGCATGACCTCAATATAGTAGCAAAGGGCTTAGAATCTTAGTTGAAGAAAAGTAATCGGAATTGGTGGTCATCTCCTCTCAGCCTTCTTATAGATTCCAGTTACCTGTAAAAGAGCCTAGAATCTTTAGCTGTGGTGGCTTTAAATGAAAATGTTTACCAAGATTTGTGTGATGTGGCTTGAAGATATCATTAAAGAAAAAACAAAGAGTTGGAGTAAAAGTGTGAACCGGTATAATATTGAATTTGTAAGTTCCAGGTGATAGAAGACAGCAGGGGCACATGTTGAACTGTTACCTTAAATCTGAGGTTACAGCTTAGAGTAATAAACGTTCAAGAGAGCTAAGAACAAAGGTCCTTAGATTAGCACTCAAATGGCTAATTAGGTTAGCAGTTTCAACTCACCCAGCCATGCCAGGAAGAAAGGGCTAGTGATCCAGCTTTTGTAAAGACCACAGCCTAGAATGCCCTGCAGTTCTGCTCTATCACATGAGTCACTGTGATTCCAGGTAACATCAACATCTTGGGAATATTTTGCCAGAAGATCATCAGTTTCCAGTATCGTATTCTCAAGAGACTGTTGTTAGAAATATTCTTCTATATTAAACATAAAAATAAAATGACTAATGTTGATACTACTGGCAATGATATACCACAGGAAAGTAAGTCATTTAGTTCATAAGAGTAATGGTCAGAATCAGTAAGCTAAGATTTTCGTTTGAATCCTAGCGCAATCTATATTGTTTCTTTAGTCTTGTAAATTGATAACTGCTTGTTTGGAACCAAAACTCTCCTTGCCCAATTTCTCCAACCACACTCAGTTGCCACTTTTAAAGAAGGCAATCTAGTGAATCTTTTTAGATGAGGAATAAAACATATCCGGGGATTATTTTTATTATTAAACATCCCCAGGGGCACAGTGGTTAAGCGCTAATCAAAAAGTCAATGACTTCAGCTCACGAACTCTTCTTTCCATGGGAGAACAATGAGTCAGTGTTTCCAGAACAAATACTGTCCAGGAAATCCAGTGAGGCACTTCTGCTCTGTTCTTTGTTGTTGTTGTGAAGTGCCATCAAGTTGTGCATGACTCATAGTGACCCTAGGAGCAAAAGACTTGATCCTGTTCTAGAACTGTTGTTGTTTCTCTAAGTTCATAGAGCTTACAGAGGCATGTTGCTTAAGTCCATTCATCAGAAATATAGGGAGCTCTGGTGGCCTAGTGGCAAGAAGCTGCACTGCAATCCCAGAGGTGTGCAGTTCGAATCCACCAGATGCTCTGCTGGAGAAGGAGGAACAATTTCCAATTTGATGGCACGTGCACAAAAAATAATAAAATTAAAAACAAAAAGAAGAAATGAATTTGGGTATATTTTGGGGGAGGAAAGGGGAGGGAAAGGGAACTTTTTATTACTCTATATTTGTGTTTCCTCTGAATAATGAAAAAAAGGTGTATAGCACACTTAAAAGAGAAAGGGATGTTTTTTTGTGATTTCATCGGAATCAGGCATGCTAGCTACTAAATGGAGAATCTCCCTCTATTGACCACTTTTCTCTGAGCCTTCATCCAGTAGTATCTCTCAACCATATCTCAGAGCTTCTGAGGATTTTGGCAACATTCTCCTCCCCTCTCTGGACCTACTTTCCCTGTCTTTTCTTATTCTTCTGTCACTTGCAAGCTGTTGGGGAAGCAGCTGGGCAGGGGAGAAAGGTCCAATAGAGGTGAGTCCCTTCCACAAGGTCCCACTCTGTCAACTCCAGACTGCATCCAAATCCCTCAGGGCAAAACTGATGCTGGCATGAACTATGGTAAGCACCAGATGGTCTGGGTATTTTTAGTCACAAGGGAGGGACCAAAGGAGCAAGACCTGATGGCTCAGGCATGTCTCCAGCTTTTAAGTTACATAAAGAAGACCTGCTCATGATGGAACCACTACAGGGAAATGTTGAGTTGTTGACTGGATCAAGGAAGGAGCTTGAAGCATAGATGCAATTTCACAACTGATAATTTCAGTAGAAAGAGCAGCCTAAGTTTGTTTGTGTCTTTAAAAAAAAAACCCCACAAAACAACAACTATAGATTATCTGCAGCTTTGGAAGCAGGAGTGACATCCACGTCCATAGTAGGTTGCCTCCAGAAACTCTATGAACGTGGAAAAATGATGAAAGGTATAAAAGTGTTCAGGTCTTTTGTTCATGGGGTTGCTATGAGTCGTCTACAACTCGGCTCTTAATTACAACGACAACAGATGATTGTTAATCTATGATCTCTTAAAAAATAGTTTTTAAAGTCCAATTTCAAGAATATCATAAATACAAAGTTTGTGAAATACAAGTGGGGTGTTTGTTTCATGTCTCCCACAACCCCCTCCCTATGCTATTGGAAATTAATTCAACTTTCCAACATACCTTTATATGCCTGTCTGATAGTGATGGTGCAGTTTTTCTGCTTGTTACTTGTCCCGTCCTGCAGTAATGTAGGGATTGGAGTGGATTATTTGAGCATAGGAGGAGACTGGAGATGGGACATAAATATACATAGAATGATAGAGGATATAGAATTTTAATCTTATACTATTAACATGTGAAACAAAGAAGGTTTAAAAGATCTTAATTTGCTCTCTGTGGATTCTGATCCACTGGTTTTTGTGTTCACATGCATGCACACCTTTGTGTTTTATTTTATCTTGTGTTGCTTAGTGTAACAGTGGTATTTTGTTTGCCACTAGATTAATGTAGCATTTATGTTCTTTTGGGTATGCAACATAGCTGATACCTATTTTCTTGGTGACAAACCTATTATGAAAATTATAGTCATCTGTTGCCATGTGCTTTTTAAGCATCCATTTGCTTCCTCTCATTGTCTATTTATTAACATCATGGCAGGACTAGAGGAAACATGGCTGTTGGCAATCTCAGCAGCTCTCCAGTACTTACATTGTTCAATAAACCTAATAATCTTCATGAACTAACTCTGACTTATGGATGTCCTGCTTCAGTAAATCAGGGTGATTTTCTCTAGTGAATAATAGACAAGTGCAGTGTGCCAGTACCTTAATTAAAGAGCCGCTCTCTCCGTCTTGATCTCATTTTAATTTACAGGGTAATACTACAATAATATCACTAATGGAAGGTACATTAAAGGGCATCAAGTAGCATTAACTGTATTAAATTATGGTACTTGTGTTAATTAACTGCTGAAGCAAGATGGTTCTAATGGCCAAAAAGGTCGACTAATGCATAAATAAAGTCTACCCAGAAGAGGGGTGAGAGGACAATTGAAGAGTAGATGTTTGTCCTAAATGTCTTTTTATACCTAAAGAGGGCATAATCCAAAGACTGTCACAGATAGAAATGTCAAAAAATATTATACAATTTGTAAGTGTGTGTGTTTCATTTTCTTCTAAGCTTTCCATAATGACATTAATTGTAAAGTTTGGCACCATATTTGTCAGGATCATAAACTTAATAGAATGGAAATGTAGCATTATTTATTGTTTCATTGACGTGAGCTGTTTTAAGGCAGTAGCATGATTTATTGTAATACTTGTTAAATTGAAAAGAAGAATGAACACTGGTTACTGTGCTCATTTAACTGTAAGATATTCTGTCAGCAATGAAATCCTGATGCTGATTTCCAGTATAATATAATAGATACTACTTTTTAAAAGAAGACCTTTAAGATAGAATTGTAAGAACTTTCCCCTCAATGGTCTCAGAAAATCCAATCCACATCTTCATTACTTGCATTCTTTTTGCAATATTTAGGAATGTAATTATTAACTTCATTTCCCAGTGCCTATCTGAGCTCCTTATAGGTAGTTGTCCCTTATTTTCTAATCAGAGAATTGGCTGTCCTGCTGTACTTCCATTGTGAGGTAGCTCCTGTACCTCCATTGAGCACCTTTAAGAGAGGAGCAAATGTACACTACTCCTGAAGCCATTCACCCACGTCATGAGTGAGAAGAACCCCTACACTTTTCGGCACCCTCAAAAGGAATCATACATATATTTTTTTGAATGTTACCACTTGTTATTTGCTGTAGTTAGGGTAATATCAGTCCTCTGACAGTTTGAAGTGACTTACATGTTGCTGTGATACTGGAAGCTATACCATCAGTATTTTAAATAACAGCAATATTACTCATGGTGAATGGGTTTCATCTGAGGATTTAGACTCCGAAATTCTTGGAAGAAGAACTTGAAAATACGCAACTGAAAAATTGTCAGGTGAGAACCTTACAGATAGTAGTGAAATATTGGTCTATATGATGTCAGAGGATGCACCTCTCAGGTTGGAAGGCACTAAAGTAATGACCGGGGGAAAGCTTCCTCATCAAAGATCTCACCTTCTGATATGACCAGAGTGTTCCTTGGAGATGAGAATGGCAAAACTTGATCCCTCATACTTTGAACATGTTGCTAGGTGAGGCTCTCATGCTGGGTATGGATATCCTGCTTGGAATGGTGGAGGGTAAGCAAAAGAGAGAAAGAGCCGCTTTGAGGTACTGATACAGTGACTGCAATTATGGGCTCAAGTCAACAGAGATGTGAGGATGGCACAGGATAGGGCAGGATTCAGATCTATTATTTATAGGGTGGCTAAGAGTTGTACTCAACCTGATGGCACCTAAGAACAACAACCACTTAGAAGAGATTAGGACACAGTATACATTGGCCTGGCTTCCTTTAATGCCACTGATAATAAAAGGACTTATCTCATTTCCAAACAAGATCTTATTTACAAGTATAGTGTTCAGGCATCTACATACCTTTTCTTATGACACAATTCAGACTTCAGAATTCATCACGAATCTCAAGTTCTCTAAGTCTTTTTCCTAGCCACAATTTGAATATATCTGCATACTAAGGTGATACATATACAGTTATGGTTATATAATCTGTAAGTAATGATTATGGGATTGGTACCCAATTCTCACAAAAGATAGTTTACTCATCTTTTGTGGGGGGGGGGTGTCCTGCAAGTACACCTGAAAGTATTAGGCAAAGTGATACGTATATAGTTATACTTATGTAATCTATAAGTATTCTCACAAAAGATAGTTTACTCATCTTTTGTGTGAGGGGTGTCCTGCAAGTACACTTGAAAGTATTAGGCCTGACATGTCTCCATTCTTTCCCAGTAGTCCTAATAATTGAGATTGGGCATTGCTTCTATGTAACAGATTCTTCCTTTTTAATGTAGTCCTTCTTTCTGTCCCACAAAATAAGTATTTTTCTTCCACTCTAGGCTCAGTCTTTGGTTAGGCAGTGACACAGCTCTGCTCTCAACAAGTTTATATCTAGAAGAGCACAGATATATAAACAAACAAACAAACTAAAAAAAACCCTATAACTCTGTTGGTTAAATGCTTTTAATATGTGAATGTGTAAGTGCCAGGTAGCTGAGAAAGAGCTACTAACTTAATCTGAGCAGCCTAGCAAAAGCTTAGATGAAGATGTGGCATTTATGCGATGTCTTGAAAATGTAGTTTAGTGTGAGAACAAATGGATATTCTATGCAGACAGCTTATGCTTTAAAAAGCAGCACAGCATTTTAAGCAACTCAAAATAGTAGGGAATGGATGGAGTGGAGAGAATTCTGGGAGTTTCCCTTCTCATTTTCTCCCTATGGATTTTCAGCCTTGCCAAGAGGAATTGAAGGATTTCTACATCATAGCCTCAGAATTCCCCTGTTATTGGAAACTAAAAATGAGATAGGTTTTCACAAATCAGTTAAGGGAAGAACAGAAACATTCTAATCCACCAGTAGCAGAAACCATTCTTGTGTGTCTGTTGCAGAAGAAGGAAAAAAATGTAAAAGAAATGTAGATTAAAGACCTATAATATTGAAATAACTAATTCTGAACACTGATACTCATATAAGCCCAGAAAAGCTGTCCACATTCCAAAAATGTCATCATAATGCCAAAATTGAATTGTTTACAAAGTCAGTAGCATGTGATGACCAATCATATTTTGAAGAAGAGATAAAGAAAAGACTTAATATTCCACTGAAAGGATGGTGGCTGATAACCTGAGCTAACAGAAGCAGGCTTTTATTCAAACTACAGAAAGAAATTGTGTGTGTGTGTGTGAGCGCATTTTCCAGTTTGGGGAGTTCAAGTGGAGAGTCTAGGTATGGATTTGAACATACCGCACTGGTACTCTATAAAGAGGGTTGAACTAAAAATATAAATTTCCACGATTCATGTGAAAGGTGAAGTTTGGTGAATGAATGACATTGATACTGTAGGGAGTTTTGGGGTGTTTTTCCTAATTATGTTTTATTTCTACATTATGATTATAATTCTGAAGAATCCTGTAAAAGTGAAAGAAACAAAGGAATAATCTGAGAAATAGGAAATCAGCAGAGCTGGTTAAAAATAATCCTACTGGTTCATTAATATTTAAATCATAATTATTTACCTTTGAATATCACTTATTTGCATAGTTCTTTTAGATACCTAATTTCTTTTCATCCTTATGACAGATGACAGGTTTGTAATACAGGTGTTATTTCATTTTAAAGATGAGGAAGATGAGGGTCACAAGTCTCATACTTTTTTTTTTTTTAGCATCTGACATATAAGGAGAGAAAGTCAAGCTAGTAATTAGAAATCTTTTCTTTCTTCAAATGGTTTTGCTGCCGTACTAACCTGAAATGAGCACAGTGTGTGTAAAACCAGTTGTTCAATTGAAGCTGACCCCAAGGGACTCGGAGTAAAAAAGTGCTCCATAGCATTTTCAGCTCCGTTGACTAAGATGCTTTGAACAAATATTGTGGTTAGGTGCCATTGATCAAAGCTAACCCTCCAGCAGGTTTTCAGGGATAGAAAACTTCAGGGGAGGAGATTATTCATCTTTCTCCCACAGAACAACTGGTGGATTTGAGCCATGCGCCTTTGGATTGACAGCGCGGTTCCTTGCCAACAGAGTGCCAAAAGTCAGTGTATATAAAACAAAATACTAGAAGGAACCATCTTTAAATAACAACATGGAGCCTTTATGTCTTGTGGCTTTGCGCTTTTCAGAATGTTCTGGACTGATTCTGTTGTTCCTGCCTTGAAAAAAATATATAAATGTGTGTGTGTGTGTGTGTGTGTGTGTGTGTGTGTGTGTGTGTGTATTTCTATATATATGGGTGTGTGTGTGTGTGTGTGGTGTGTGTTTCAGATGTAAAATCAAATAATGGTAACATTTTCACATATACTATGGGATAAAAGGCAAGTAAATGAACAGAATTTTCTCAGTATTCATTTTTTTCCATGTATTTCCTTATTAATGTCTACAGCTAGTTTCAAATAGTAGACATCATCATACAGGCAACAAATATTAATGGAAAAACCTTGGAAATTAACAATTATTTAGATATACTTTAAAAAAGCTTATCCTTAAATTTAGGGCAATTTATTTTTCTTTTTTAACTTCCACATACCAGTTCAAATTCTCCATTAAATAAGTATGTTATCTCATTCATAAATTCAAATGTCTTAAATTTAAAGTCAATGTGAATTGATATTGAAATATTCTAACATCTAATTAGTTTTTATTTTCTCTTTTCACAGAGAGAATAATGTACAAAAAGAAAATGTTTTAATGAAATACTTGGTAACTATTAACTATTAATAATAATAATAACCACCCCACAAATTTTTACTCCAGTTGGAACACTTTGAATAGAGATTTGTGATATGCATGGCTTGAAATGGACCACTGAGTGCCATTCTGACTTGGAGCTATTTTTTTTAAAATCCCTGAGGATTTGTTGAATTATAAAGAAAATATATGCATAAGCAGCTCATTTTCCTCTGAGGTTTGCACCATTACAAGGAGAGAATGTATCTAATAATTTCTCCAATTAAATGATGAACTGCATTAGCATACAGAAAACCAACCCAGTTTAGGAACTTGTCTCTTTATTGCTAATTCCCTGGGGCTGTAGAATTTTAAGCTAGTGGGTCATTAAAGGAAAGATGCCTCCTTTTTGATGCCTCCTTTTTCAGAAACACATGGATATGTAGGCAGAAAAAAACATAATGAACAAGTAAAATAATTTCTTCTCTGACCTAATCTAGCATTTGTATGGGAAGCAGTGTTCCAGATACAATCTTTTTGGGAGGGGAAAGAAGAGTCCATTCAGCTCTTCTGTCTAACTTCTACAGCCATCTATTTTATCCTAATTCATTGGCTGACATCACTGAAAAATATTTCTATGATCTTTTTTGTTTCTTGGATTTGAGGATTTCTCTGACTTATTAGGAGACTATGACTGTTGTTAAGTGCCGTTGAGTTGCCTGCAACTCATAATGATCCTATGTACAGCATCTCTGAAGCCTACCTTGTTCTGAGTCAGTCTCACTGATTCTGACATGCATACCGCATTGCCCCCTGTTACTGTGTCAATCCATCTCATCCAGGGTCATCTTCTCCTGTGCTGTCCCTCTGCCCTTCTGAGCATGATGTCTTTCTCTCAGGACCAGTACCTCCTGGCCATATGCTCAAGGTATTGCTTACTGAAACTAAGGAGGACCTGACGCACTTGCTGCAAAATGTCAAGGACCGTAGTCTTCAAAATGGATTGAAGCTCAACATCAGGAAAACAAGATTCTCACCACTGGGCCAACTGGCAACACCATGATAGCTGGAGACCATGATCAGTGGTCAATATTTAATGCAAAACTTTTGTCACTTTATGGGCTCAATATCCTTTATGGAGTCAATGTAGATCACTTTATGAGGTCAATAGAGATCATTTCCATTTATTCTCTGAATGGTGCTGTTATGTGCCATCAAGTTGGAAGCTATGCATAACTGACCCTCCAGTTAGTTTCAGAGGCTGTAAATAACATGGGAGTAGATTGTCCATCTTTCTCCCATGAAGCAGCTGATGGATTCGAACTTCTTGCCTTTGGGATGGCGGCTCAACTCCTTACCCCTAGACCACCAGAGCTCCTTATTCTCTGATACATGAGTAAATATCTTACTGTTATTCATTTTCTCAGAATAACACTAATTGTATGGAATGATAGGATGATAAGATGATTCTATGATAATGTCGTTCTGTTATTTTTATTCAGTAAGTCATGTTTATTGTTTATTGAGTCAGCCTCTCACTTGCAATGCCTTCATGTACTATGGACTAAAGTCTACCTCCCTGTCCTAAAATCTGCTGAGGTTCGACTGCTGTGGTTCAGATGGGTTTTATGTGCTTATCTGGGGAAGTACATCACCAAGCTTTTTCAACTAGTTCCTCCTAATCTGACAGATTTTCTAAAACCTGTTCATAGTAATATAGCTGAACGTGAGGTGCATTGGCAGGGAATTTACAACTTATGCTCCACATAGGTAGTTATCACTGATCACCTTCTGCTATTAAATCATTTCGATATTGTGTTCATTACTTTAGAATTGGTTCCAGCTGATAGCAGCTCTCTGTACAACATAATACAACACAGCCAAGTCCTGCATCTTCCAGCCTCACAATCATTGCTATGCTTGAGCCCATAGTTGCAACCACTGAGTTGCCAATCCATCTCACTGAAGGTTGTTGTTGTTGTTATGTGCCGTCAAGTCG
>NW_006399770.1:25817699-25842062 GCF_000299155.1 Elephantulus edwardii
ATACATACAGACCCTATATATATACACACACACACACAAAAGGCCTGAAGCCTTTCTATAACTGTCAACATTTCTCCAAATTTATAGACTTGGAGAAATTATACTTAGAGTTTGTGAGCTGATTCTCACTATCCTCTTTCTGATGCCACTGCATCTACTGTTCTTTTTAGCAGTCCCTGGTGTATTTAATATTCTTCACCAGCAACACAATTCAAAGGCAGAAATTCTTCAGGATTCCTTATTCATTGCCTAAATTTCATATGTGTTTAAAGCAATTGAAAACACTAGAGCTTGAGTCTCTTAGAATTATGTTTTGAATTAATGAGAACTTACTGCAATTACCAACAAACATGTAGTTGCCATAAGTAATGGTGCCAGTCAATCAGTGTCAAAAGGGAAAAGGACAATTTGAAAATTATTTGTGTATTAGCATATGTTTCTAAAATGCCACTTGAAAAAAAATAAAGAAATAGATAATATTTTAGGGAGCTCTAGTGGCCTGGTGGCAAGAGTTTGCACTGCAATCCCAGAGGCACACAGTTCGAATCCACCAGAAGCACTGGTGGAAAAGGAGGGACGATCTCTTCCTGTACCAGTCAGACCCGATTTGATGGTACACACACACACACACACACACAGAGACAATACTTTAAAAGTAAAAACTTCACAAAACTCATTGACTTTTTAATGTCTTCCTTCTTTTTTTCTTATTTTGGTGAAAATAGATACATGTTTCCTTAATATAATTTAGATCATAACAAATTTATTCTTTTCTGATTAATTTTTCTCAGCATGTTTTTATTAGGATCAAGTGGTACCTCATTTTTTATGGCTGAGTAATAATGCTTTGTATGTATACACCCCCTTGTTTAATCATTGTCATTCATTGTAATGGATGCAAAATGGTTCCTCCTTATTTAGCTTGTATCTTTATGAGTGTGCAGAAACGATGAAGGTTATACAAGTGTTCAGGTCTTTCATTTCTAGGGTCACTATGAGTCATCTATGACTTAACGGCACTTAACAACAACATCTCTATAAAGGTTAATCAGGAAGCTCTGGTCTCCCAGTGGGAAGGAATTGCATTGCCAACCCAAAAGCATGTGGTTCAAATCCATGAGAGAAACAGAAGCAGTCTCCTCCCGTGTAATACATTGCCTTTGAAAACTCACAAGAGGATCAGCCATGAATGAGTGAATAGCCAATGAATTCTCATATATAGCCTGAGGATGTAGTCAGGACAGGCAAGTCCTTGAAAAAAGATATGAAGCTTGGAGGATCAGTGAAATAAAAGGAAGGTCTTCAATGAAATAGATTGATACAGTGATTTCAACATTGGTGTTGAGTGTTACGGAACTTGTGAGGGTGGTGTAGGAAAGGACCAGCTTTCAATCATTCATAGGGTCACCTTGAGTTGGAGTCAACTTGACAGCATCTAACAGCAGCAGCTAATGATACTAATGGTCTTTTTGTATGTCTATTGGCCATTTGAATCTATTAGTCTATTTGTGAAAAGTCTGTTCAAGCCCTTTGACCAGTTTTTTATTAGATAATATATCTTTTTGATGTTAAATTGAGTTGACTTTTTCCTGCACTGTGATTAGCTTTATTTAGTGCTGGGAATGGATGGAGAAGACTGAGGACAAAACATTAAAATTCCAAATTCATTTCATGTCATATCTTACAAAGTACATAGAATAGGAGTCAAAAGTAAATATTTGTGATCCCAGAGCAAGTTCCACTGCTATGATCATAGTCTGTCTCTTCATCTGTGAAATAAGTATACTATCCTATGTAGAATTTCTCAGAATCACTCTTCAAATAAAGACTGCAATGGTCAAATATACTTGGGAAATATTCTTTACAGGATTTCTTCAAGGAGAATCATTATACATATTAATGACCTTGAGGTGTCCTATAGCCTACAGTAGAGAAACATTTCCATTGTTTTTAAACCCTCAGCTTTCTAATCTTACTTAACAAAAATCAAACAAACAAAAAAAAAAAGACCAACCCATTAATGGCCTAAATAACTGGTGCTTGCAGAATGCATCTAGAGTAGCAAGGTTCCTCCAAGTTCAACATCACTAGACTCTCTCTTATATGACAGAAGGAAATTAAAACATTCTATTTGTGTATGTGTTTATTTGCAATGCTAAAACCAGATTGACTTTTCCATAGTGAGTTCTAATTTTAACTATCACCTTTCCTGTATAATCGCTTATCCTTTCAATATGGCATCTACATTGAGTTTAAATGAATCAGGCTATAAAGAGAACACTGTTGGCTTAGTGGTAAGGAGTCCTGCTGCCAACCCAAAGACAGGCAGTTTAGCTCTATGGGAGAAAGATGGGAAGTCTCCTCTCATGAAATTAAAAGCCTCCGCAAACCCTCTGGAGGGTCAACTATGAGTTGGTTCCAGAGATACAGCACACAACAACAACATCTAGAGAAAGACTAGTCTTCATAGAAAATACACACGTTAAATTTTTAACCTTGAGGAGTGAAATTTATCTTTTTTTTAAGAATTGTGAGAAATTAATCCTGAGTTGGAATAGATGGGAGAAGTAGCTTTTGGTTTTGTTTTTAAGCTAGAGAATTTGTGTTGAAAGGGTTAGCACTGATGTGAAGAATAAAATGCCAAGTGGCACAATCTGGTGCCTTTTAGAGATAAGTAGAGATACTGCAATATTTCTATTCCTTGTAAATGTAAGCTCCTCAAGCTGTAATTACAGCAATAAACTAAAATCATGTATTTAAAGAAAAATAAGATTTAACTAGCAATTAATGAATTCCTTTTTTTTTCCATTTGCTTTTGCAAATATTCTTGAAACCTTGGGCTGATTTTAGTGAAATGCCTTTCTTTTGCTCTCCAGGAACGTTAGTGAATAACATATTACCTGTTCCTTCCTATCCAGTGGATTCCAAGTTATAGGACAGAGTAGAACCACCCTGCAGGGTGCCCAAGGCTGTAATCTTGATGAAAGCATACAGACGCCACGGAGTGGCTGGGGGTTCACATTACTGATCTTTTGGATAGTAGCTGAGCTTTTAACCACTACATCACCCAGGATCCTTATCAATTTAGAGCTAGCAAAACTGCGTTGCTACCTTGGAAGCAAACCCCATCCTTGGATGCTTCACATTTGGTCTTTGGTCCTTTTAAGAATCTAAAGAGGGCAAAAGAATTGTAGTACCTTGGTGACATTCTGGTGTCATTACAGATCCTCCAGTGCTGCTGGAAATATGGGACAGATCAGGGAAGGATGGATCAAGAGATGATGGAGTATGGGCAGTCCAAGAAACCAGGAATTTGCAGGTTAGGATGACAGGATGCCATAGACTCCAGATTTAGAATTATATACATGGTAGTTCTTATTGTTATGTGCCTTTGAATCTCATAAAGACCCTATGCACAATTGCTCCGAACCCTGCCCTATCCTGAGTCAATCTCACTGTCTTTGATACACCTACCCTCATTACTCCAGTTAGTGTGTCAACCCATCTCATCCTGGATCTTCCTCTTGTCTCCTGTCCTTCAACCCTTCCAAGTATAATATCCTTCTCCAAAGACTGCCCTCCTGGCTATACCTAAAGTATGTGAGACAGAGTCTCAAAATTCTTGCCTGCAAGGAAAAAATTGATTTCAGCCTCTTAAAGACAGACTTGTTAGTACACTTGGCAGTCCATGGTATGTTCAACACTCTTCTTCAGCACCACAAATCAAAGACATCAATTTTCTTCTGTCATCCTTGGTCATTGTTGAGCTCTCTGATGCACAGCAAGTAATTGCAAAGACCATGGTCTGGATCAGGCACACCTTAGTCTCTAGGCTGACATCCTTGATCTTCAGCACTTTGAAGTGGTCCCTGACAGCATATTTTCCTAATTCAATTTGTCTTTTGGTTTCCTCACTGCTGGTTCCAAGAGCATTGATTGTGGAGCCAAGCAAGCTAAAAATGGTTAGCATTCTCAATCTCTTCTCCATTTATCATGATGCTGCCAATTGTCCCAGTGGTAAGAATATTTGTTTTCTTGATGTTGAACTTCAATCCAAATTGCAAACTACAGTCTTTGACCCTCTGCAGCAAATGCATCAGGCTCTTCAAAATTTCAGCAAGTAAGGTTGTAGCATTCACCTAATGCAAATTATTGATGAGTCGTCCTCCATTCCTGATCCCACATTCTTCCTCATAAAGTCTGACATCTCAAATTATCTATTCTGCATACAAATTGAAAAAGTATGGAGACGGGACACATACCTGACACACTCCTTTTCTAATTCTGAATATGCAGCGTTTCCTTGCTCTGTTCTGATAACTGCCTCCTGGTCTAAGTATAGGTTTTGCCTGAGCACAATCAAGTGTTCAAGGATCCCCAGTCTTCTCAAGGCTAGCCACAATATATTGTGATCCACACCATCAAATGCCTTTGCAAAGTCCATGAAACACAGATAGGCATTCCTCTGGTACTCTCTGCTTTTGGCCAAGAGCCATCTGTCATTGGTAATGATGTCCCTAGTGTCACAGCCACTGATAAAACCAGCTTGTATTTCTAGAAATTATCTGATGATATACTGTTGTTCTAGTCACTTTTAGATAATCTTCAACAGAGTTTTGTTTGTGTTATGCTATTAGTAATATTGTTCTGTAATTTCCATAGTCTGTTGGGTTATCTTGTTTTGAAATAAGAATAAATATGAATCTCTTCCAATCAGATGGTCAGGTGGTTGTTCTCCATATTCCTTGACACAGTATGGTGAGCAACTATATAGTTAACAAGTGTCAATTAGACACTTGCGGAATCATTTATTTTAGAACTGAAAAAAGCCATGAAAAGAATTTACTGTAACGCTCATCTGTTCGAATATGAACAGTGAATTCGCCAAGGTTAATCTTGCTGTGTCCCTAGAATTTAGGCCCAGGTTGAACTTGTTTCATTGTTTCACTTACTTATTTCCAGTACCTACAAATAATCCTGACACATAGTTGTTGTGGTTTTTAGGTGGTACACAGTTGATTACAACTCACAGCAACCCTATGAACAGATCTGAACCTTGTCCTATCCTGTGCTATCCTCACACTTCCTGATACACTTGAGCCCATTGCTGCTGTTGCTGTGTCAATCTATCTGAATGGGGTCTTCCTCTTTTTTTTGTCAACTCTCTTCCTTTACAAGCATGGTTTTCCTCTCCAAAGAATAGCCTCTCCTAGTAACATGCTCAAAGTATGTGAGATGAAACTTTGTGTTCTTTGCTTCCCAGGAGCACTCTTGGATGTACTTTCTCCAAGGTATATTTGTTCTCTTGGCAGTCCATGGGCTATTCAGTACTCTTCTCAAAAAACCATAGCTCAAAAGTATCAACTCTTCTTCTGTCATCCTTATTCATTGTCCAGCTCTCAGATGTGTAGCACCTGATTGGAAAGATCATGGCCTCAATGAGGCACACTTTAGTCTTCAAATGGGTATCATTACTCCTCAATAATTTGGAGAGGTCCCTGACTGCAGACTTAGTGCAATACATTGTTGCATCTTCTGAGTACTAAAGGCAGACAGTTCGATCCCACCAATTGCACCAAGGGAGAAAGGAAGGCATTCTGCTCCTGTGTAGTTTATAGCCTCTGAAAACCTGGTAGCAGGTCAGCTATGAGTCATTTCTGACTCAACAGCAATGAGTAATTCCTATCGAGGCAACTCAGTTTCCTTTAGAACAGAAATTGTGATTTTTAAAAATCTTTTCCTAAGCAAGAAGAAGCCCAAGGATAGAAATGGATTCTTCTGTTTGCCCTCAAGCAATATTGTCTTCAAATAATACTTCTCTTATGGTTTCAACAACCAAGAGAAAAGAAGATGATATTCAAGAATCAACCAACAAATTAAGTCCTTTAAAAATGATTAAGTAAGGATGAATTTACAAAGAGTTGAAGCTGAGGAGACATGAAAACAGTCAATAATCAGGTTTGGTGTTTGTGTTTTTGCAATAATCAGTTTTAATTTACAGATATTCATCTGATTTACTAAAATAACAGAAATTCATGATGCACACTCATAAGTAATATCATATTTACAAAAAGAATATTAACAGTGTCAAGGTAATTAAGAAGATATGAAAAGGGAGAACATAGTACATAGTACATAGGTGGAACTGTGAATATTATTGTTTTATTCTTTTGTTTGTACGCATTATTCCTACTTTATTTATAGGTCATACAGTTAGAAAAAAATATTCTTAACAATAAGATAAGAAGAACCATGTATATAATACTTCCTGGATCAAGAAAGTAAAACAAATGAATTTTAAGATATTTCCAGGGTCTTTCCTGTGTATTCCTTGTTTAGTGCCCTTCTTGGTCCTTTCTTATTTTAATGTGAAGCATAGCTTTGAGATGAAGAAAGATTTAGAGCAGGTTTCTGAATTTCTAAGGATTCCAAGAGAGGAAGGAGGAATGCTGGTTAGAGAAAGTAGCATGGTGAGAGTCCTTGAGGCAGAAGACAATAAACTGTGAGGAGAGAATGTGGCAAACAAATTTACTTAGACAGAAAAGATTCTCTGGATGGAGGAGAAATGAAAAACAATTAGAGAAGAAGTGAGTTTAATGGATAGGGATCACAGTGATAGAGGTAGATCTTAAATAATACACAGTTTTTACTTTATATGAAAGATAAGGAATAGGGAACAACTATAGATCTTGGTAGAGTGTTATATGTTGATGAAGGTGATTATTTTAAAAGTTAAGATTATACTAATATCTGTGGATAAACTTGTTTGGGAGAATATCCTTTTGGCAGTTGCTATAACCTTTATGACATATTATGACCATGGATATAGAATTAAAAAAGTAAATCAGAAAACCCGTTTCAGAGTTTAGTCCTGTACCTAACATTTTCCAAAACTGGAGAAAGAATAAAAATAAAAGCCTTTATACTAGATGTACAAAATTTCTATTATAAGCCTTGGACAACCCCATGTTCCCATGCACGACCTCACAATCCATTAGTACGGCTGGTGGAGTCATCTTCTAACCGCAGCCTGTTCTGCTTCATGTAAGTCTGGTATAGTAACATGGAACCTATAGGGTAGAATCAAAGCAGTGTCCCAGGTTCAACATTGGACCTGCCTAATCTTGAGATGAAAACTGACCTAGGCAAGTTCCGAGGGACCCAATCAGGAAGGTTGTCCTCTCCCATGGCTCACTTCTTTCATGCAAGACTTGCAGACAGCTTTAAATTTTAAGTGCCTACCAAACCTATAGGGAGCTCTGGTGGGCTAGTGACAAGAAGCTATGCTACAATCCAGAAGGCACGTGGTTCGACTCTTCCAGCTGCTCTGTGGGAGAAGAAAGATCTGTCTCCTCCCAAGTGGTTAACTGCCCCTGAAAACCAACTGAAGGGTCAGCTTTGAGTTGGTTCCAACCTGACGATACACAACAACAACCAAACCTTTACTATGTGTCAGATTCAGGCAATGGACAACCATATAATACTGAGATGATTCACTTGCAGATAATAACTATGAACTCTAAACTAACCCGGAAAACAAGTAGTTGAAGTCACTGGAGGATGATGGCCAGAAGCAGAAGATACTAGAGCGAAGTTGATGATTAAAAGGAGGGAAATTAGTTGACTGGGTTTCCCTTTACTCTGCATTTTGCCTAAAGCAAGCCTCAGTGTGTGTCACATGGTAGGGTGTAGAGAGGAGCTACAGATGAAACGCAGATGGATAATTCCATCTTACTTATCTTGTTGTTGTTGTTTGTTGTTATGTGCCGTCGAGTCGTTTGCAACTCATAGCGACCCTATGTACAACAGCCCTAAACCCTGCTCTATCCTGTGCCAATCACATTGCCTCTGACACACTCATCCCGATCACCCCATTCACTGAATCAATCCACCTCATAGAGGGTCTTCCCCTCCTGCGCTGTCCCTCTACCCTACCAAGCATGATGTCCCTCTCCAAGGACCTGTCTCTCCTTACAACATGGCCAAAGTATGTCAGACAGAGCCCCAGAATCCTTGCCTCCAAGGAGCAGCCTGGTTTAACCCTCTCCAGGATGAATCTGTTTGTTTTCTTGGCAGTCCATGGAACATTCAATACTCTTCTCCAGCACCACAGCTCAAAGGCATCAATTCTCCTTCTATCCTCCCTAGTCATTGTCCAACTCTTTGATGCATAACAAGTGATTGCCAAGACCATGGCCTGTATCAGGTGCACTTTAGTCTCCAGAGAGACACCGTTGCTCTTGAGTACTTTAGAGAGGTCCCTGACAGCAGACTTTCCCACTGCAAGACGTTTTTTTATTTCCTGGCTGCTGGTGCCAAGAGTGTTGACCGTGGAGCCAAGCAAACTGAAGCTGTGAACAATCTCAATCTCTTCGCCATCCATCCTGGTGCTACCGATTGGTCCAGTGGTGAGAAACTTTGTCTTCTTGATATTGAGCGTCAGTCTTATCTTATCTTACTGACTTAAATAACCAGAGGACTAAGTCAAGGCCACCACAGAAATGGAACTATAAAGAGAAAAATTACCAAAAAAGAGTAAACCAGAGTGAATAGAACCACAATTATGTACCATTTCTCCTCTAATTTTTACTTGAGGAAGATTGAGTCATCAATATGTGCAAAGTATTCCAAGTCACCTCAAACATTAAGAATGACACCAAGTCTAAATGAAATGAGCTGCAATTTCCTATCTTCTAACTACTGAAGTAGAGAAGACTTTGTTGTTTGAATTCAGTAAGATTAATGAACAGCAGTGAGATCAGCTTGAAGACTAAGGTGCACCTGATCAGGCTATGGTCTTCTCAATCACCTGCTATACATCAGAGATCTGGACAATGAATAGGGATGCCAGATGAAGAATTAATGCTTTTAAGGTGTGATGTTGGAGGAGAATAATGAATATCCCATGGACTGGCAAAAGAACAAGCAGATATGTCTTAGAAAAAGTGAAGCCAGAGTACTTCTTGGAGGCAAAGATGGCAAAATTTCATCGTTCATCCTTTGGCTATGTAGCTAGGCCAGATTATTCTTTGGAAAGTGACATTATGCTTGGAAAGATGGAGGGCCAGAGAAAGATGCCCAATGAAATAAGACAGTGACTGCAGCAATGGGCGGGTGTGTCAAAGATGATGAAGATAGCACAGAATAGGGCAGGGCTCAGGTCACCTGTTCATATGGTTGCACACTTGACTTGAAGACACCTAATAAAAATCAACAACAAAGCTAATAGCTTGAATATCCTTCAGAGGAACATTACACAATGCAGAGTCTCTACAATGTATTGTTCACAATGTTCAGATATCATTTGAAAGTACTGAATAGATTGTTATTTGTTATTGTTGATTGCCTTCAAGTCGAGCATGACTCATAGTGACCCTATGAACAAAAGGCCTGAAGCCCATCTACAACTATCGACATTTATCAAAGTTCATAGAGTTTCCAGAGGCATGTTGTTTAGGAAGTGGATGCCACTCCTGCTTCCAAATAAAACCAAAAAAGATGACAAAACAAAAAAGATGACCAAGCCTAAACTCATGTGATCCACATATTGAATGGTGACACAAAGTATCTACCATAGTTTGTTATTGTTGAGTGTCATCAAGTTGGAACTGCTTCATAGATGACCTTCCAGCATATTTTCAGAGGCAGTAAATCATATGGGAGGAGATTGCCCATCCTTCTCCAGCAGAGCAGCTGGTGGATTAGAAATGTATCTTTGGGATTATATTGTATTCCAAAAATAATTCCCTCTTTTCACACACACACACCCACACCCACACACACACACACACACCCTCTCGAGAGAACAAAATGGCAGAGTTCAAAACATAGGTCCATTAAAATGATTTTTTAAAAAATACATTCAAGATTAAAGGAAAGTACAATTACCTGGTGGAGGAGGAGGGAGTGTCTCATTTGCTTCGACATCCAGTTTGTGTGACTTCTACTCAAAATTTAGGGTAACTAATTTAAGTAAAAACAGAGAAAACAGAAGGGAGAAATTTGAAAAAGAAGCATTTGTTGGTGAATCAATGAGTAAATCAATTAATTGGTGGTATACAAGGTCAAATAAAGAGAGCTGCTAATTTATATTCCTAAATGTTCATCATAATACAAATATTTCTTTGAAAATAAATAGATGCCAATAAAAATTCCCTGAAATAGTCTAGCTGTTTCTTAATGACCCCAGAATTCCCTGCAGCTTATTTTATAGGATAGAGGATTGCCTCTTTAAATGAGCTTTCTACCCCAGCTGGGGAATATCCCCATAAAGTAAATACAGAGATTAAGATTTTTCAAATGAGATTATAGTCAAACATAATAAAGAAATATACTGGTAACTTTTCTCTGGAAATTTAAAAAGGAAAGAAGGAAGAAAAGAGGAAAGGAAGGAACGAAATAAAAAGCAAGTGATAGTTCTCTGGAAAATTTGAAGACTCCTGAGAGTTCTTTTTGTGCGTATTTTCTGTGTCCTTAATCAGGCTGAGCAGCTCAGTTCTGATGTCTCATCCACATTCACCTCCGCAGCCTAGTTTCATCACTAAGTAGAGATTAGGTTAAAATATAAGAGCTGTTGTTTTTGTATACCATTAAGTTGGAATTGACCTCCAGCAAGTTTTTGGAGGCAGTCAATCCCATGGAGCAGCTGGTGGGTTCAAACCACATACCTTTGGGATTGCAGTGTAGCTTCTTGACACCGATCCTTAGCTGCCCCTCCAGTGGGTACACAGGAGGAGACTGCCCATCTTTCTCTAGCAGAGCAGCTAGTGGCCTCGTACCGCATGCCTCTGGAATTGCAGTGCAGCTTCTTGACACAGGGCCACTAGAGCTTCCTAGTAAACCAGTAGACACACAATTTTTTTAATTGGTTCAAAGATACATCCCATTGGGGCTGGGAAGATCTTTAAGTTCATTACTCTTCACTTTTCTGTGAGGAGACTTGTGTATACTCCAAGAGGACCCATTTAGAAGCACAGATGGAGGTGTTCATATCACAGACCATAGCAATACCTTCTTAAACTCATCACTACATAGAACACGCAATGTACAAAATCCCATAATGTATAACAGAAACAGATCTGAAAAATTATTCCAGAAAAATCAGAAATACACTATCACTTAAAAGGGAAGGAAGCAGCCTGAATTTTTTAAAAACTGTTAATGCAGACTCTTTGTGATTTTGTGCTTGTGGCTTAAGAATGAAAAGGATTTCCATTCTTCTTTTCTTAGAAATAACATTGTGTGCTCTGAACACAGCAATTGCTAAGAATGAAAAAGAGCAGAAGAGCACTTAATGGGAATCCATAACATGCGCTGTAGTTCCGGAATTGTTAAATCTGTAACATTATCCACCCTACCTTCCTTACAAGTGTTGTGAAAAATTCAAAACAAAATACAAATAAATGCAAGCACTTAACTGTTTAGTGCTTACGCGTTCCTGGCACTGTGCCAGTTACTGGAGTTAAAGAGATGAAAAGCCACAGGCCCTGTCCTCAAGTTGCCACCATCTGGATGGGTTGACAGAGACTTCAACAGGGAAATTACAAAGCAGTGTGGTTTGTGCAGTGATAAGGATAGGCATAAAGTTTCTATGGCAACAGCAAGGAGGAGGTCTCTGGGTTGGGGGGAGCTTCCTGTAGGATCCTTTAATCTCAACAACATCAAGGTTATTGCTAAGCAATTATGTCCATATTGTACTCGAACTACATGCATTTGTCCTTTTTAATCAGTGAAAAGTAATATTGGCAATTTCTTATGGCTTAACGTAAGCATAATGTCCTATTTTAGAACTAGCATTTTACCATACTGAGAAAGACACCTTTTCCTTGTCCTTTTCCCATTATAGACACATTAGATCCAGACAATTCATGCACAATAGAGTTGGGGCCAGACACACAGAAATATTGGGTAAAATGTGGATTTACAAAGCCACATATTATTTAATCAGAAGGAATGACAGGCTCAATTTTCAACACAAAGTTAATCCTGTTTTCATTAAATATAAATGTTATTTATGGAAAACAACGATTCTGCAGAAACAAAGGGGTATCTCTCAGGGTTACATTTTTTTCTATTAGCTTAGCATTGATGAGTTTAAACCAAAAGGCTTCTTTGCAATTTGATTATTTGCTCTTTTCCTTGATATTGATTATTCTATTAGATTTTGCTACTAACAACAGCATATGTAAAGATCCCAGTGTTATTTTACTACAGAAAAATGATGCCAAAGGAAAGGACATATCACTATCGAGTCTTTGACAGAACCCAAAATAAGTAGAAAGGATGGAGGCATATGCTTATTAACTAAGTCTTGTTCAAATAGAGAGACAGCCAAGAGTTCAAAGCCCGGCTCCTTAACTTGCTGTCTGTGAGAGTAAATAAAAATGTTAGAGTAAATAGCAATGTCCTCATTCAACTATTTCAGAGCTTTATGCCTCCACACCTATGAAGTGGAACACAAGCTACCTACACTGATGAGTTATTTAAAGAATATTAATATATGTAAAATACTTAACATTGTAGTTGAATAATATGACCTTGAAGGCCACTTTTTGTTATATATTTATTTCACTCTTACAACATGTTAGCTCTATCAAAATAAATCATTTGTATATTTTGTTCTTCTACAACTTTCTTTTTTTTACTTTCCTACATTGTTAGATTGAGCTTATCTTTGTGGTGGTGTTGTTGTTGTTAGGTGTCATCAAGTTGAATGTGACTCATAGGAACCCAATGTACAGCAGACGTGAGCTCTGTCCTGTCATGTGCCGTCATCATCATCATAATCTCTGACATACTTTTACCCATTGCTGCAGTCACTGTGTCCATCCATCTTGTTGATGATCTTCCTTTCTTTTGCTGAGTTTATATTTATAATGATATATAATTCATATTCTGTTGCACAGTTACTAAGTGCATGTAGGTTGTCTATCTTGTTTCCTTCTCCTTTCTAGACCTCCACAGCTTAAATTTATCATTCCCCTTTCCCAGAATTATTACTGGTAGAAATTATAGTAAAAGTTAAAACTAAGAATTGCAAAGAAAGCAGAGAGAGTTTCAATTTAAGTTTGGCTTCTTGGTGCTGGGTTGTTGTTACTATTATGTGCCGTCCAATTGCCTGAGACTCATAGAGACCCTATGCACAGTAACTCTGAACTTTGCCCTATCTTGAGCCAATTTCATTATCTGACATACCTACTTCCATTACCCCAGTTACTGAGTCAATCCATCTCATCCAGGATCTTCTTCTCTTGTGCTGTCCCTCCACCCTTCCGAGCCTAAGTGCACTTAAATTCAACTCCGTTTCCTTTGGACTGTGGATATTCATTTATCTTCACTAATGATGGATGGCCTACTTCGACATTTTGCATGGATGGCTCTTAGGAACGAAAACCGTATTTATAAAAGATTCATTGGTTCACCCTACAGTCCTAATTTTGTCACTTTGATACAGAGGAACAATACTGTAATGCCCATTAACTCTGTTGGTCTGTACAAAAGAGGAAAATGCTTCAGAATCATTTAAAAGAGGAGAAAAAAGTTGTAGGCTTTTTTTTTCTGTAGAACTCAATAGCTAATGCAATCTTCAGTACTCATGCTCCTCTGGCCTTAGATACTCTGCTTTTGAAAGATGGCAAAAACTCCTCTGTGCTGGGGAGGTTTAAAGGTCACCAACTTCAGACACACACCCAATTCAGGGGTGAATCCTGATGTGATGGAATCAGACTAGAGATATTTCAGGGAAAGGGAGAAAGAAAAAAAACAATTATGTGAGCTCAATAGAGTGCGCAATTTAGTGAATCTATAATAGAGAAGGCATTTGTATTAATAAATACAAAATTAAAAACCCAATTAAAATTAATCACCCTTGGTAAATCATATCTTTATTAGTAGTCTTGTTGCATATCCATTATACACATGAGTATAATATATCCAGTGTCTATTTTTATTGGTACTTTTATTTCATAACTATTATATATTCATGTTCATTATGTAATTGTATATTTAGTACATATTGCCTATTTTAAAACAAAGTAGACTTTTTAAAAATAAGCTTTTTGGTGGGTTTCGGAGGAACTGACAAGAATTCTAACCATTTAAAAATAAAATGTAGCTGACTATCAGTGCCCATGGAAATTCTAACATACAAAAAAATCATCAGTGAATATAAAAAGTACTACTGAAGCATTAATAGAACTGTAATTATAGTGGCATTACCATAATCATAAGAGGAGTGTCATAGTTCAAATTTAACAGCTATCCTCCTGATACTTTGCACAAATAAAACAGTAAACTATTAAAAAAATGTAAAACCACTTAGAAGAGGGCTCTGTACATTGAGATATGTGTCTTTACACTCAACTAATTAGCCGCTACTGAATGCTTTTGCTTTGCTCAGTGGCATGTGGTATATAAATCATTGCAATATGTTAAATGCAAATGGTTGTTAATAGAGGGACCATCTGCTCCATGCTGGAGACTTTGTTAAGAAGAATGTGGTGAACCTACTTTGGATAATGTTGAAAAACTCAAATACCAAATTTCTAAAATGAGCTGCCTCTGCTAACCTCAACATTACTAATAATCCCCTGGCCTTTTAAATGCTACACATTCATCACAAAACCACTTATGATACGATCTTACAATCTGCATGGTTTTAAGAAACCATATTGCCTGCTTGTAAGGGCACAATATTCTTACAAAGGTATCGCACCACACGGAGACCTGGAGTGTCCTAAGTTGTGTTAACGGTTGTAATGCAACCAATAAATAATAAATAATAGTCCCCCTTTTGAAGATCTTTGCTAACATGGATAAGACAGACTCTGCATCCCTGTCCCTCCTAGAAGCTGTTCCTTTATAGCTGTAGATCACTGGCAAGCTGCTGCCTGATGATGAATCGCCATGGGTATCATCAGTATGTGCAACCTCCACCTCCTGTAATCCACAATACTGTATTTCTCCAAAAGATCATCAGTGCAAAAGGGAGCCATGATTTCTCTCCAACATACTTTATTAGATGCTGTCATAGAGCTTCCTAATAATGTCTGCTGGGCTCAACCGTGACAGGGTAAAACATGGGGAAATTAGTAATAGGACAGGAAACAGAGCCTCAAGTTTCCAATGTCATACTCCACTTTCTGGCTGAAAGGAAATGCTCCTCTTAATCTTGCCCTCTCTCTTATCACCTCCTGGTCAAGGTTGCTATCAGTATATTTAAGAGCAAACTGCCATGATGATCTATTGTGTTAATACCCATTGGAGGTGTGCTCGATTGATACAATACTCAAAACAGAATCATGGCCATGGAAGAAAACCTTAAAAATTAATTGCATGGGTGAAATCTTCAAGCACACAACTCCATGGAAGCACAGATGTGACGCATGATTATTGGCTTTTTGCTAACTTGGCTTTCTTGACCCTCCTTTCTCTCTCTCTTTTTTATTATTTTTCCACCTATCTCTATCTTTTGGCTCTTACTGTATCTGATTTAAGACATTGCTTTTGGGGATTCGCCTGCGGGAGAAGAGGCTGCAGGAGTGCTCATTAGCCCAGCAGATGCTCTATCCCTAGACGAATTATACAATGAAAAGCTTGCTTCTGTGGGCCACCAAAAAGAGCCAGGACTTTGTGGAGGTGGGCAGCCCTGCGGTGCAGTACAAGCCCTTTATTTGTTAAAAAGGGATTTTGTACTAAAAACATTTCCCTTTGTTTGTTCTCATGAAAAGAGGAACCTCCTGAAGGCTGCATGCATTTGATGACTCCATTTCAAAATGAACCCTTGTCAGTTTCCAAATGGGCTGCTACACTTGAAAGTTACACAGAACCATTCAGAGATGGAGAGACTGGCAGGATAATCAGACGAGCAATCCCTTCAAGGCAGTGTGTGCTCACTGTGAATTTGAGAAGTTGGAATATTGAATTGAATTCTCACAACGATCTCCAGCCTTTACAAGCACCTGCTTTAGATTGAGAACCTAGGGGGAAAAAATGTCATAGGTTGACTAATTACATTGGCTTACTAACCCCTAGAACCACTTTGGCTCCCCAAACACTAATTTAATGTAGATTTTGTTACTTCCTCCCCTCCAAAAGGAAAACCTCACCAGAGAGGCATCTATAAAGATTTTAACACTTTGTTTGAAAGCATACACGAATTCATTTTTCCCACTTAATTACAGAGACCACGAAGATTGGGTCTTTAAATTTGGTGATATGTTGTTGTTGTTGTTGTTGTTGTTGTTGTTGTTGTTGTTGTTGTTGTTGTTATGTGCCGTCGAGTCGCTTGTGACTCATAGCGACCCTATGTACAACTGCTCTAAACTCTGCTCTGTCCTGTGCCAATCTCATAGTCTCTGACACGCTCATCCCTATTGCCCCAGTCACCGAATCAATCTACGTCCTAGAGGGCCTTCCCCTCCTGCGCCTGCCCTCCACCCTCCCAGGCATGATATCCTTCTCCAAGGACCAGTCTCTCCTTACAACATGACCAAAGTATGTCACACAAAGCCTCAGAATCCTTGCCTCCAAGGAGCAGCCCAGTTTAACCCTCTCCAGGATGAATCTGTTAATTTTCTTAGCAGTCCATGGATCCCTCTACAGTCTTCTCCAACACCAAAGCTCGAAAGCATCAATTCTCCTTCTATCTTCCCTGGTCATTATCCAGCTCTCTGACACAAAACAAGTGATTGCAAAGACCATGGCCTGCACCAGACGCACCTTAGTCTCCAGAGACACACCATTTTTCTTTGGTACTTTAGAGAGGTCCTTAACAGCAGACTTTCCCATCGCAGTACCTCTCTTAATTTCCTGGCTGCTGGTGCCAAGAGAGTTGATTGTGGAGCCAAGTAGACTAAAACTGTGAACAATCTCAGTCTCTTCACTATCCATCCTGATGCTGCCAATTGGTCCAGTGGTGAGAATCTTTGTCTTCTTGACATTGATCCTCAATCCATATTGAAGGCTGCAATCCTTGACCCTCTGCAGCAAGCATTTCATTTCCTCCTCAGTTTCAGCAAGCAGGGTTGTGTCATCTGCATAACGCAGATTGTTAATAGATCTTCCACAAATCCTGATGCCGCATTTCTCTTCATAGAGCCCAGCCTCCCAGATGATCTGTTCTACATACAGGTTGAAAAGGTATGGAGACAGGACACATACCTGGCATACGCCCTTTCCAATTTTGAACAATGCAGTGTTTCCTTGCTCTATTCTGACGACTGCCTCTTGGTTTAAGTATAAGTTTCGCATTAGCAGGATCAAGTGTTCTGGTACTCCCATTCTTCTCAGAGTCAGCCACAATTTGTTATGGTCCACACAAACGCCTTTGCATAATCAATGAAGCACAGATAGACATTCCTCTGGTACTTCCTACTTTCAGCCAAGATCCATCTAACATCAGCTACAATATCCCTAGTACCACGACCGCTTCTAAACCGAGCCTGGACTTCTGGCAGTTCTCTGATGTGCTGTTCCAGTCGTTTTTGGAGAATCTTCAGCAGAATCTTGCTTGCATGTGAAATCAACGATATTATTCTATAGTTTCCACACTCTGTTGGGTGACCTTTCTTTGGGATGGGAACAAATATAGATCTCTTCCAGTCAGTTGGCCAAGTGGTTGTTCTCCAGATTTCTTGACACAACATGGTGAGCACGTCCAGGGCAGCATCTGTTAGCTGAAATATGTCAATTGGTATACCATCTAGTCCTGGGGCCTTATTTTTTGCTATTTCCTTCAAAGCAGCTTGAACTTCTTCCTTCATCACCATAGGCTCTTGCTCATATGTTGTTTCATTAAATTCTTCTGTGTCTGCCACTTCCTTTAGATACAATGACTCAGTATATTCTATCTTCTTTTGATACCTCCTGGATCGTTTAATACCCTGCCTAAGGCATCCTTGATTATAGCAACTCAAGGTTTGAATTTGTTCTTCAACCTTAAGAAATGCTGAGCGAGTTTGACCCTTTTGGTTTTCTGACTCCAGCTCCTTGCACATTTATTTCATTGTAATATTTTACTTTGTCATCCCATGCTGCGTTTTGAAATCTTCTGTTCAGCTCTTTAGTATCTTGAATTATTTCTTGTGCTTTGGCTTCTTTGTGATACATACAATTTTTTTATAAAATTGAAAATGGGAAGTTCCTTTGATTCAAAATCATGAACTGTTTTGTGGGTTTTTTGCTTGTTTTTGTGGTGATTTTTTGGGATATGTGTATGTGTGTGCGTAGTTGGGTTTTGGTTTTTTGTGGGTGGTTTTTTTGATTTTTTTTTTAAAGCTTAAGCAAGGACCACTAGGGAAATGGGGAAAACCAACAAAACCTAGATGCCCAGGCGTGCCATTCATCAACCCTGAGCCTTTATGTGTCGGAGTGCATTCAGGTCATTGCTGTTTTCCTTCTTGTCAAGATCCTATGGGGCTTTCCCAGAGTGCTCTGCACATATCCATTGGACTCACACACCAACAGGGAGGGAACTCAGACACTTTCCATCTGTTGGTGTTTTGGTTTTTTTTTTTTTTTTTCATATCCACTTGATGAGGTATTTGTCAGTAAGCTTGTCATTCTGTTGGTTCTGTTGATATTTGTGAGGTGTGGGCCCCATCCTTGGGCCTAAAGATATCTCAGAGATGCAAAGTGGCATTTCATAACGCTCCCTTAATACTGCTTTTTATACTGTCATCATCCTCAATTCCAAAACACTTATCTCACTTTTGTTCTGCAGTTCCTCTGGGTCTTAAAGTTCAAGCTGTCTAGTTGGTTGAAGCAGGCATTTATTTATTCCCAATGATAAGGATAATTTTTCAAGCTTTGCCTGTGCCTTTAAAATGAGACACTCTACAAAAGATGATTTGTGAATTAAATATCTCATTTTCTTTAAAATATCTCAAAGCCATATATTTGATTTTACTATAGGGAAAAACAGTGATATTCCTGGAGTATATCCAAAATGTAAGTAAAAGTATCACTTAGAATGTTATATATATATAGTTTACCACGAATAAGATTTGATCATTCCAGGAGAACATAGAAATTTCAATGTGTTAGAAAAGCTCTCAAAGTGGTGGCTGTGGTTGTTAGTTGCCATCAAGTTGATTCTAATTCATGGTAATCCCACGTGTGAGAGGTGGGGCCACCCTATTAAATTCTCATGCCTCTGGTCTTTTGAAAGCAATTCTATCTTGCAGATTTGAACTACGAGTATTTTGGCTAATGATATAGTGCTTAACCATCTGTGCAAACCAGGAACTCTCTAAATTATTGGGCCTGCCTCTTTTGTCTAGGAATTAAAATCCAGTGTTCAGTAGTTGCTTAGAAAATCTGGTTATTATTAGGTGCCATAGCTCTACAGTGCTTGATGCCAGAATTGTTATTGAAATGGAAACGAGCTAACATTTCAAAGCAGTTTTCAAGCTGGAACTGCCTCTTGGTAGATAATGTTCAAAATGAGCAACTGGTTGAACCCCTTATTGTTCTTTGTGTGAGTGCACTGAGCTTAGAGGGTGATTTCCAAAAGTCCATCGGTTGTTCTGCAAGGCAGCATGTTCAGCAGGTCGCCGGCGAGGTGGGAGCTGCCCTGACATAGAAGTCACAAATGCAGCTGAGGGGGAAGCAAGGGTTACTTGGGCTTTCACTTTTGAAATGGCATGTTTCGGGAGTGGAACATCAGATGGCATTTCATATTATTCACGATGGCAGCCTCTTAGTCTCCAACCATTGTTCTTCAGAACTCACCTGCAGACTGCTAACTACCCTCCTGTCAAGCAGTCTACATGCCACCCAACCTATTTGATATGCAGCTGACTTGGTCCTTGGGAGAGCCATTCCCCTTAACTAATCCCTGTGAAAAAAGTGTACTACCTGCCCTAGATTTTTGTGATTCTTTCTTTTCAAAAAATGTCCAGTTTGAAAGCTTTTTCTTGCTAGGTTTTGTATTGGAACACAGTGAGCATTGTCGTCTTCGTATTTCCAGACTTCAGGTACAGTCTTCTCAGAATCAAGAATGCTCATTAGTTCACTTGGCACAGATTGTGGGGCATATTGATTTGTTTTCTGAGAAAGAGTTTCCTGGGGATGCTCAGACCCCAAGATATCAGGAAAAGCACAATTGTATCAACCAACAACAAAAGCACACCTCAGAAGCTTCTGTGTGTGCTGGGGCCTGGGGTCTGGCATCCCCCTTCCCATGTGGCTGATGTCCTGTGGTCTGGTTTGCCCAGGCATGGCAGTTTCCACAGACTTCAAAAAGGAAAAAAGAATGAGGCTACAAAATACTGGACTGTAGCCAAATAGAAGTAACCAGAGGATTTCCTCATCAGTAGCATGGCCGTAGGAGATCATTACTCCCCAGACACTTTGGGTTTTGAAGCAAACTACGTTTTTTATTTTTTATTCTACATATGAATTTATTAGAGTTAACTAGCCAAGGGCAAAATGAAATTTTAGTAAACCATTGTGGAGTCAAGGACTTACTGTTTAAAATAGCATTTTTATCCATTGATTGGCTTTGACTTTGGCACATAGGTAGGTGGGGATATGTGAATGGGTTATGTTGATCTGTGTTCACAAAGGGATTGGCTAGCCTTGCCATAAAATTGAGCAGATTCAGCAGCAGAGATTGAGAATCTCACCACCAGCAAAGAAGAAGCAGAGAAGGAAGAATATGTATCCTTTGGGGCCAAAGATTTCCTGCACCACTCAGATCAGGGCTTTCAGGAGCAGCAGCAGCAGCAACCACAGAGAGAACCAGAGACCTCACATGAAACAGAGCTAACCTTTGGGGGCTGCCCCACAGAACCAGGACTAAGAGCCTTTGCCCAGGATTGCTGCAGGAATCAGGGTTTGGAAGGGAGAAATGTCATAATTGGCAGGACTAAGAGAGGTTTGTAACACTGGCCTAAATTCACAAGACTGAAGGTTGGAGAGCATGTGACCTGCTTCAGAAGTTACCCTGACTGAGAAACTGTATCCTGTTAACTTCCCTGTTGTTGTTTGCTGTTGAGTTGGAACTGACTCGTAGCTGACCCTCCTGTAAGTTTTCAGAAAGAGTAAATTGTACGAGAGGAGATTGTCCATCCCTAATAACACCCATTAGTATAATGTTCTGTGTGATCTGTGTGCTAGTGTAATAGATTTTGAACCAAGTAGAGCAATAAGGTTGGTGTCAAAAGTAAAAGTAGGTACAGGAGTATGGGGGGAATATTTCTGACCTCACGGGAACTGGTTGTGCTGTAGATGCTGTTGATGGGGGAAACTGAGGTGGAAAGGAAAGGCCAACATTAGAGATCAACCCAGATAGAAGGTGAGGGTTCACCCTGACAGTGTGTTCCAAGCAATACCAAGCACTGAAGCATGATGGTCTTTACTTTGGATGACAGCATGAGCACATGCTGGGAGGCCTCTTCTGGATCCAGAATTCATTTCTCTCAAGGTGCAATCAAATCTGTTATATATTTAGATTTTTTTGGCACATTTAAAAAAATATTCTTCAGAGATGTCAAAACAAAGCAAAAAAATTATATCCAAGATACAATGTTCAGTGGCTGGTTTAAAAAGTTTTGATTAGGCTTAGGGGACCAGAATAGCATTTGAAGCATATTACAAGATACCGTTTACTTCACATGTTCCTCTAAGATTGAACACATTTTTACACTTGACCCCTCTTATAGCCAAGATTTTCTCATCCAGTATCTACATGTATTAATAAGCTAATGCCAGATCTGGCACCTAGTGGGGTTTCATAAAATGGTTTTTTGTCACAGCTTGCCATTTTAAGGACTGTGAAAAGAAGATATGCATAAACTCCAACGCCTATGACTGGAGATGGATGTTGATCACTGAGTAGAAGATATACTTTTTAAAAAAAATTATTATTTTGTTTGTGTGTGTCAGATCTGACTGGTACAGGAGGAAATTACCACTCCTTCTCCAGCAGAGCATCTGGTGGATTCGAGCTGCGTACCTAAGATATACTTATTTTTACCACTTCTTAAAGCCATGGGTTTTTTTATGGGGACATTTAAACTGATTATGATTCATAATGACTCTGTCTGTGAACAACAGATAGAAAGAAACCCTGTCCTATCCTAGACCATCTGCACAATCTTTATTATGCTCAAGCCCATTGTTCTAGACATTCATTTTATATCAGTCCATTTTATTGAGAATTTCCCTCTCTGTCACCGACCTACTTTTCCAAGCATGTTGTCTTTGTTCTAAGGATTAACACTTCTCATAAAATGTTCAAACTATATGGGCTGAAGCTTCACCCTCCTTGCCTCTAAGAAGTAACCTGGTTGCACGTCCTCCAAGACAGTTTCTTTGGCAGTCCATAGGATACTGAAGTCTTGCCTGCTATCTCAGGAGTATTTTTAGAGTATATATGTGTGTGTGAATGTGTAGGTATGCACATGCACGTTCATTTATTTTTTTTTCTTCCTGAGACCTGAATCTTCCTGGGTTTTATCTTTAATTCACTAGCTGTAACACATCTCAGTACCATCATCCTCAAGTCTAAAGCCACACAATCCCAATAACTTCAGTATTTACCTACTTCCCTCATCATACAGTTTATTCTTGACATAAGTGAATTTTTCATATTCTTTTATAGCCTCAGAATTGTTTATTGGACATTTTAGATGTGTTATAAAATTGTTTCCTCTGCTAAAATAGGAGTATCATGAGGCCGAGGGTCTGATCTGTCTTTGTCTTTTGTAGTTTTACTGCCTAAAACAATATTCCTCAATTGTAGCTGTACAGATCAGATCCAGTGCCTGTGGACCTGGTATGATATTTGATATTGCTGTTCTAATTGTCCTCAAGCCTATTTCTCACCCATTCCTGGCCAAGGCAATAGAACAGGACTGTCCAAGGTTTCCTAGGCTATAATCTTTACAGGATTATGACTTCTGAGCTTGACATGTTGGTTTTGTTATGTGCCATCGAGTCGAGTATGACTCATGGCAACCCTATGAACAACATATGTGCACCTTGTCCTATCCTCTGACATTGTTATCATTTCTGACATACTTGAGCCCACTGCCATAGTCACTGTGTCAATCCATCTTGTTGAGGGTCTTCCTTTCTTTCACTGACCCTCCACCTTTCCAAACATGGAATACTTGGAAAATGTCTGTTTAAACTTTATTGACTACGCAAAGGCATTTAGCTCTGTAGATCACAACAAGCTATGGCTAACATTGAGAAGAATGGGAATTCCAGAACACTTAGTTGTGCTTGCTCAAAATATTTACCTACATCAAGAAGATGTTGTCCAAAAAGAGCAAGGGAACACTTTAAATCAGGAATGGTGTGTGACAGGCCTGTATCCTTTCTCCATAATTATTCAATGTGTAAGCTCAGCAAATCATTCTAGAAGCTAAACTTTGTAAAGAAGAATGTGGCATCAGGATTGAAAAAAGACTCATCAACAACCTGCATTATACAGATGATACAATATTGTTTGTTGAAAGAAGATCCAAAGTGCATACTGCAGAAGATTAAGGATTACAGCCTTCAATGTGGATTGCATCTCAACATCAAGAACACAAAAGTTCTTACATAGGACCAGTAAACAATATCATGATAGAGAAGGAAATATTGACGTTGTCAATGACTTCATCCTACTTGTATCCACAATCAGCATCCTTGGTACCAGTAACCAGAAGATCAGAAGACATATTACAATGGGAAAGTCTGTTTTCAGGGATCTCTCCAAGGTCCTGAAGAGCAATATCAGTTTGAAGACCAAAGTGCACTTGATTCAAGCCATGATCTTTGCAGTCACCTGCTATGCATCTAAGAGCTAAACAATGAATAAGGATGACAGAAAAAGAATCAATGCCCTTGAACTGTAATATTAGAGCAGAGCACTAGATGTCCCATGGAGAGCCAAAAGAACAAAAAATGTGTCTTGACAAAGTGCAAGCAGAGTGCTCCTTAGAGACAGGGACAGTAAAGCTTCATCTCACATATTTTTAATTGTTAGGAGAGGCTATTCCTTAGAAAGAGCTTCCCATATAATAGTTAAAAAGTCTTTAAGACATTGAGTCAACTAAGTCTCGGACAAGGACCATCTGTGTGAACAACAAATAGAGATTTTGTCCTGTACTATGCTATGCTCAACATTTCTACCATCTCAAGCCTGCTGTTGTAGTCACTCTATCAGTCTATCTTGTTAAAGATTGTTAGCCTGAAATATACCAAATTAAGAATATATGCTAAAAAACCATTTGTTGTTGTTCTTGTTGTTATGTGCTATCGAGTTGCCTGCAACTCATAGAGACCCTATGTTGTTGTTGTTGTTGTTATGTGCCATCGAGTCATTTGTGACTCATAGCAACCCTATGGACAACAGCCCCAAACCCT
>NW_006399770.1:25842162-25869406 GCF_000299155.1 Elephantulus edwardii
CCAAAGTATGTCAGACAAAGCCCCAGAATCCTTATGTACAACAGCAATAAACCCTGCTCTATCCGATGCTAATCTTACTGTCTCTGATACACCTAACCCCCCATTATCCCAGTCATTGAATCAACCCATCTCATAGAGGGGCTTCCTCTTTTGTGCTGTCCCTCCACCCTCCCAGCTAGCAATTAAACAGTTAACTAAGCTGGTTTTTTTCTAATAGAGTCCTTTTTCTAGTGGAGTCAATGGAAAAAATTCCTTGGTCCTTTGACCTTAGCTATACAAGATCAGTCCTGATGATGAAGAGAATTTTTCTCATTTTTTGACACCTGGGTAATATCAGCAGCTCCTAACCAGCCAAATGCTTAATGAATCACCAAGTACAGTTTGTAATTATGTTCTCAGGCAAATCCTATCACCCTCCCTGGCCCACCCTGTGACATGTCCAAGCCTTCTGAATCATGTTGTACCTAACATACATGACCTCCTTCTCTGAGCTATAGAGCAATAACTTGAAGTATTGTTGTCACTGTGTACCATCGAGTGTAATAAACCCATTCCTGATCCTCAGTGGATTATCAGAGGCAGTAAATTGTATGAAGGCAAATGCCCATCTTTCTCCCACAGAGCAGCTGGTGGATTCAAATCATTTACCTTTGAGTTGACAGCACAACTCCTTCCCACTAGGCTGTTAGAGCTCCCTAAATTGAAATATATGATAGCATGCATAAAACATGTTCTTTTATGCCAATAGATTGTTTTTAGTAGAGTGATTTCAGCAAAAAAGTAGTATCAATTAAAACAAACCACTACATTTATATTTAAAATGTGGTTGTTTGGTGCAATTGAGTTGACTGGGACTCATAGGGACCCTATGAACAACAGACTTGAACATTGCTCTGTCATACTGCATCATCTTCAAAATCTCTAATATGCCTGGGACTGTTGTTATAGACACGGTGTCAATCCATCTTGTTGAGAGTCTTCCTCTCTTTCAGTGACCCTCCACTTTTCAAAGCATGATATCTTTTTCTATGGATTGGCCTTTCCTGACAACATACCCATCATATATGAGACAAAATTTCACTGTCTTTGCCTCTAAGTAGCGCTATAGTTGCCCTTCGTCCAAGACAAGAAAATTGTCCTGGAGGAAAAATTGTTATTTTTGTTCTAATGAATAGCATCTCCTAACAACATGAGACAAATCTTTAGCATGTATGCCTCCAAGAAGCACTCTGACTACATTTTCTCCAAAGACATATCTTTTTGTTCTTTTGGAAGTTCATGGGATATTCAGTACTCTTGTCCAAAACCACAGTCCAAAGGCATTGTTTCTTCTTCTGTCATTCCTGTTCATTGTTCAACTCTCAAATGTATAGCAAGTGATTGGAGGAAAAAATATGGCTTGAATAAGATGCACCTTAATCCTTAAACCAACATCACTGCTTCTTCAGACTTTGCAGTAGAACCTCAGAAAGGAAAAGAAGGCTAAAAAATATTCAGGATTATCACTTCTTACTTGCATAAGTAATCCTACTATCTTTTCCTCAAAAACTTGAGCCTTTGAGTCCATACAAATATGAAAAATTAGCCAGTTTTCAAGATTAAGAAAATAATCATAAAATCTGGTTCAGAAGATTACCTTTGACAGGAAGTATAAGGACTATTGTTAAAAAGAGCCTTGGTAGCATAAGATGGTGTGTGTTAGATTACTAACCAAATGGTTGCTGGTCCAAATCCACCAACCATTCTGCAGAAGAAAGATTGGCAGTATCCTCCCATTTCAGAACTTTGGTGAAGGATAATAGATTGTAAAAGCTAAAGAAGAAGGAAAACTGGAAAGAATATTTTTCTTTATACAAAGCATAAAAATAGATTACTTTTGTCATCAAGAAATTATTTGAAATAGGATATCTGGTCCTTTCTAATTATCTATAGTTATAATGAAAATGGATACAAAATGAAGAAAAATATTGATTGGAAATATTTAAGATAAAAATGAAGTTCTTTAATTGCATACAACATTGAAAGTTCACTTTTTTTCACATGTTTAAGAAATATTTTGAAAGTCTAAGAGGAGTACTTATTCTGGAGTACTTAGTCTATTATGTCCCACTGTATTATAAGGCAAATTACATTTAAAAAATTTTTCTGGTTACTCTTAAATAACGTCATTTAATGAGGAGTGGCATCTACTTCTGGAATAGCTTGCCTCTAAAATAACTTGCCTCTGGAAACTCTATGAAATTTGAGAAATGATGAAAGTTATACAAGTGTTCAGGTCTTTTGTTCATAGGGTCACTAGGAGTCGTCTATGACTCGACAGCATTTAACAACACCACCACCAACATAGAGAGAGCTCTGTAGGTCTGGTGGATAGAAAGTTATGCTACCAAATCAAAGGTGGGTGATTTTAATCTGCAGCCCTCAGGCCTGGTTTTAATTGTTTTTGGCCAGTCTCCTAAGTGGTATAGTACTGGACTGTCCATTTGCTGTGCAGAGGTAACTCGTGGTTGCTGTCATGCTAAACACTGTGACACCGATGTGTCAAATGCGATAATGGTTACCCATGGTGGACAGTCTCCCCAATTAAAACAAACTTAGAAGCAAGAATGGCATCTGCTTCTGAAATAGCTTGCCTCTGGAAACTCTATGAACTTGGAGAAACAATGAAAGCTATACAAGTGTTCAGGTCTTTCATTCATAGGGTCTCTATGAGTCGTCTATGACTCAATGGCATTTAACAGCAACAATCAGAAAGATTTCTAAATTTTTTGAGATTTATTGAATTTGAAACGAATATTTATTGTACTTCCGTATTAAACATCATGTGAGAATGCTTATAGAAATTATAGTTGAAGTACTTAAAGATTTTGGTATACAGTCTCTGGTGGCTATGCTGCAATCCCAAAGGCACACAGTTCAAATCCACCAGCTTCTCCATATGAGAAAGATAGGCAGTCTCTTCTTATATGCTTAAACTGCCTCTGAAAACCCACTCTACACAACAACAGCAACATCATACTCAAAATCTAAATGTAAATGCTAAAGATATTTGCTTTTATCTTGGCGCCATAAAAAGATTGGAAAAATATTACTTTGAACAGACTTAACATGGAATCATTGTTTGAGTTATTATTTTATGTTTATGTTTTTACTTAATAAATTTTTGTTATTTGAATAGATATTTGCATAGTAAATGAGTTTTTCTTTGACTTATTCTTACACATTTTGTTTTAAACATTAATTGCAATACCCACAAAGTAATGACAGTTTTCCACTCACAATAATATTTTTTATCTTAACCTTCCTGTCTTATGGCTTTATTATTGGGCAAATGTTGTTGTTCTGACTTTATATAGTTGCTTTTTCTAAGGAGTGAGTACCTCTCTATTGCTATTATTCGTCTAATAGGTCTATCTGTTGTTTTAGTGAAAGTTGAGCAAAACTAAGGGGTTCCTTTTGCTTGAAGTTTGGTCAAAGAGATTCCATAGTCAGTGTTGTTGACCAATTGTTGTTATTGTGTGCCCTGGGAACCGACCACACAGGGGATTTTTCAGACACAGACAATCACCGGGAGGAGGTTTCTGAGCACTGGTAAATTCAAACTGAATGCCTTTGGGATCGCAGTGAAGCCTTTTAGCCTAGGCCACAAGAGCTCCCTATTTGACCAGTTGTTGTTACTGTTCTTATTAGATGCCATCAAGTGGAGTGTGATTCATAGTGACTCTATGAACAACAGTTCTGAACGCTCTGCAATGCTGTGCCATCCTCATAAACTCTGGCACACTTGAGCCCATTTGTACAGTCACCGTGGCAATCCATTTCATTGGGGGCCTTCTTCTCTTTCACTGACTATCCACCTTTCCAAGCATCTTTGCGGGAAGGGGGGAAATGATGGTAAAATATATTACTTCCTTGGACAGATTTTGTGACATCAATGTTTGAATCATTTTATTATGTTTTGCTGGTTTTGAGTAGTAAGCCGGGCTTATATAATGTTTTTAGTGTTGTTCTACAATATCCTTCACTCTATCCACTTTTATCTTTTAGAGTGACCAATCCTGATAACTGGACACCATCTGGTACTTTTGTTCTCTAAGTTGTGGAGCTGGAGGTTTTCCTGGCCCTTTAGTCCTTAGGATTAATAGTGCATCTTTGCTTCTCTTCCCTCTTCCTTGTTCTGGACAGGGAGGGATGAATAGTTGCACTTTGGATGACTACTTGCTTTTTAAGACACTAGTTGCTACTGAATAAGTTGTAGAATATGTTCTTTGTGAACTATGTCAGTCGACCTTAATGTCCCCCAAGACTATGATCCAAGGCCCCAGAACAAGTAACAATTGAGTTATTTTAAAGTTTTGTTAGTGTTTTTGTCAAGATTATACTCCAGTGCTACACGGTAGAAAATAGATGACTAGAAGGAAGTAAAGTGTCATTTTTTTTCCTGATATCAATGATTCCCCATTTTCAAAACTATAATTCACCAACAGCCGATTGCCATACGTAGATTTTGCAACAAGTGGAGTTTTGGGGTTTTGCTTTGTTTTGATTTTTTTTTAAATTGAATGACTTTATTGTTGTTAGGTCCTTAGTAAGAGACGGTTTCAACCGATAGCTACCTTGTGTAATTGGAGCAGAACTTTGCCCAATCCTATGCCGTCCTTGTAATCATGACTGTATTACACCCATTGTGTCAATCATTTCCTGAATGATATTCTTCTTTTTTGTTCATCACCCTGTTTCCTAGCCATGGTATGCTTCAGAAACTGGTCTTTCTTAATGGTACATTCAAAGTATAAGAGATTAAATTTCTCATCCGTGTTTCCAAGGAGCTTTCTGACGGCACTGCAATTAGGATTCATTAGTCATTCTTCTGGCAGTCAATGATGTTTTCAAAATTCTTAACCAATACTATAATTAAAATGCGTCTGTTCTTTGACCTTCCTTATTTATTGTTCATTTTTCACATGCATATAAGGTAATTGAAAATGCCATGGCTTGGATCAGGTACACCTTAGTCCTCAAGATGATTTTTTTTAAATTTATTTAAGACACTTCAAAGACATCTTTTTAGAAAAATAGTGCTCATATTCTCTTTGTTGAGGTGTTGACTGTTGGTTTTGAATATAGACTCTCAATTGTATTGAAAATTTTCTTTATATTCCTATTTTTTTCAAAGTTTTTATCTAGGAGTGTGTTGAATTGTCAAATGTCTTTTCGGCATTAATTGATTTAGTCACATGGGATTTTTATCATAGTGGCATAGTCCATAGCAAGTTGTGCTGCGACCCTAAAGGTTAAGTTTCAAGTAGGGTGAATACACCAGTGGTCCCAAGGGCAGGAGCTAGATAAACTATCTCCACCCATTGCAGCGTATAGCCTCAGAAATCCAAAGGGAAATCTTTATTTTTTTAAATCATCTTGATAGTGGTGAGTTTGAGTTTGAATTTCCTGGCTTTGATATCAGTTCAGCACAGATTTTAAATTGATCCTTGTAACAATGAAGGTGATTCCATTCCCCTTCAATTTGTCATTCCCTAAAAAATTGATCCTATGGTTATCTAATTCAAAATGGCCAATACTGGGCTCACAAACACTCAAAGTATCTATCTCCAGCATTCCATTCGATTTCTGACAACTTCTGAATTTCCTACACTCACACTTAGTACATTCTTCATTGTGATGAATAATGAATGCTGGGAGCTTTTCCTTCAATTCTGAGTCAGGCTGCATCTGCAATTTAAGGTCCCACAAGTTTTCCCTATCCACATCAATAAAGTGAACTCTGTTTTGAAAAGACAGCTCTTCCTCAAGTTCTGCTTTGAGTGCCTTCCAAAGTGAACAGGCTCATTCTCTGACACTATGTCACATGTTCCACTATCTCTCTGGAAGTAGAAGAGGAGTGTCTGCTTAGTCTGTCTTAGTCAAGAAGCTCCGTTGAAACCTGCCCCCCTGTGGGTGACACTACTGGTACTTGACACATCCCAGTGGCCTGGATTCAGCCTCACTGCAACATACAAACCACGGCAGGATGGCAAACTGATGGGAAAAGGGTCTGTCTACTGTAACATTTTTATTTATTTCAAATTTCATTTTTTTCATTCCAGTATTACAGAAGATTGTCATTCCAGTATTTTTTTCCTACAGTTTTTTCATTCCAATATCACCTAACCTACTGAAAATTGTATTATCTCTTCCCAAGAAGGGTGGGGGTTGGGGAGAAGAGATTATCTTGTTTTCAAAGCAATTAATTCCAAAGAACACCTTAAGATGATAATGAAATCATTCAAAAAGAGTTTTAAAACAGCCACAAGCTGCTATTGCTTGACAACATAGTATTTGAACTGAAATTTGAGCATACTTCTACCCTTTAGACATTACATATATGCCAGAACACCCTGCTGTGAGGACAGCTTTGGTGTCCCAGACGTAAAAGAGAGCTAAGCTGTGATTAAAGGATTGAGGGCTGTGCCTTGAACTGACAGATTAGTTTTAGCAAGGTTTTCTCTGTTAATTCTAGACTTGACAGCCGCACCATAAATTAATTTAAATTATAGCAAACTCCTAAAAGACTGATTATTGCCTTGTGGAGAAAAAAAAATCATAAAATACTATTGAAAAGTCTGACATCTATCTAATGAAATGTTATTCCAATTTGGAAGATAACAGAACCAAGCTTTTAAAAATCACCAAAAAAAAGAAAAAAACACAAACAACACCAACAAAACCCCAGAAACAACAAGAAATTGCAGCTCTTTCAATGCTGTTGGAAGTATTGCAATTCAGACACACATACTGAGCTGCAGAAGAGAATGTGCCTGGATTCTGTGGTCTCAAACACCCCGAGCTCCCTGTTTACCTCCTAGTAGCTTGTAGCAAGGTAATTACGTCTTGCCTGCTCCATTTTTCTTATAACTGAAGTTGATAAATACAAACTACAGTTTATGATTGTGAATCACAATTTCAAGCCGTGTGGCATGGACATTGATTGCTGAGAAATTTAAGTAGCAGATGATAATAGATTGACTCAATCTGCACCCTATCACAGAGCAGTTAGGACATCAGAGAAGAGCTTACAGAGGGGAACCTTAGCTTCCAGGAAGAGTTCATGGATACAAAGAGGCATATGAAAGACTTTGCAGCCTCATTATTCTCATACATATGCACAAGTGACCATTCCTCTAGAAAGTATCCCTATATGTAGACTTGACAGCAGGTGTCAAAAGTGGGGGAGGCAATTTCCATTCTGTCTCTTCTGAGAAAGGTTGTTCTCATTTTCAGCCCCAACTCCTTATTCTTGAATTTGGAGCTTTCTGTTTCTTCTATTAGAAGACCTGTAGACGGATTTCCATTTGCATTCACTGTTCATATCATGGGAACTGAATAGTCACAAGAATTTAACAGAATAGACTATGCTAATTCACCTTCAGAACATAAGGGGGAAATGGCAAGGGAGAGAAGAAGTCGGAATAAATTGTTCCTGAGAAAAAGATTTTCTTTTTCGCTGAGAGTAAATACTCTGAGATGATCATTGCTGTCTAAAAACACATAATGTAAAACACATTATGTAAACCAGAATAGGTTGGTGTCCAATCTGATCCTAAAGTGGATTTTCTTTAATCGCGGCAGTGTTTTGATTTTTTTTTTCTGATGTGAGTGTCTTTTGTCTAGGTTTGAAGTCAGTTACAGTTCCTGCCACACTTGTTGGCTGGTGCTTGGTCAGCTCGTCTGCCTGATACCCAAAGACATTTGTGCTGTGACCCCCCTAGGTCAATACCTTCCAAAAGATTGATTTGGAGATATTGATTCTTTGAGGTACTGGGCACCTAGTATATATCAGAGACTAGCTCTGGCTCAGTAACATAGCAAATGTTGTTATTTCAGGCAGTGATGAAAATAAATTAGGGTAAAGGAAGAGAATGAGAAGACGGTCACTTTATAAAAGGGTGACGTGAGAAGATATCTTTGAGGATGGAATATCAGAGCAAAGTTTAAGTGTTGTAAGTTAAGTGAGTTGGAACCAGACAAAAATTGACGAGAAAAGCATTTCAAAATCAGAAGCAGCAGGGGTAAAGAAAAATAGGAAGCAGACCCCAGTGACATAGTGTCAGGTAAATGCTGTTAAAGATGAGATTGGGAATCAAGCAAGGGACAGGTTACTTACAGCTTATCAGCTGCTTTAAGACAATGCAAATATACAGGAAGATTGTGAGCAGAGAAATAGAGTAATTTAATTTATGGTAATGAGTAGAAATTTTCTAGTTTATAATAATTAGTAGGTAATAAATATTTTAACTTATTTTGAGTTCTTAAAGCACTTACCAAATTAAAGAATCATTCTATCTGCATAATTAATCTGAGCAGCATATTAGAATAATATAGGAAATATGAGTTGATCGAGCTCTGGTGGCTTAGTCCAGGGAGGGTTGGCTGCAAGTCTCTGATGGTTCAAACCCACCAACACCTCTGTGGGAGAGAAGTCACCTCTGGTTAAGTAAGATTTAGTCTTGAAAACTCAGTGGAGGGTCGCTGTCAGGAGGGATTGACTTCAAGGCAGTTAGTTTGAGTTGTACTATGTGCAAAGTTTCTTGATGAGCTCTGTTTATGACTATTATTGTTGCATACCGTGGAGTCAGAACTGACCCATCCCTGACCTTCCTGCTGGATTTCAGAGGCACTTAATCACATGGGAGGAGATTGCCCATCTTTCTCCCATGGAACAGCTGGTGGATTCGAAAGGCGTGCCATCGGGATTGCAGCACAACTTCTTGCCACTAGGCCACCATGCTCCCTCTGTTTAGGATACAAAGATAATTTAATTCTTGGTCCCTGGCCTGAAGAGCTCAGACATTTCTCTCTAACATCTAGTCACCAATCACTGATTCTACTATTTCTCTAAAATGTATTTGTTTCACTTCTTTTCCCATAAAAAGAATGAAAATACAGACTTACGGACCTTGCATTTGCTATTGGTTAGTATATGTGATACCAAAGTTTTTTCCTAATGCAAGCCCCATTTTGCTTCTTTAATTCTTTGATTAATTCCACAGATTTAAGGACAAATCATATTGCTCATATTGCAGGATAAAAGTTCAGAGGCGCCGAAGGAAAAATAAAGGCAGAAGATCTCTGAAATCGGTTCAAGCAAACAAATCTTTTAATCACTGCCAACACCTCCTCACATCCTGCTGAAAGTCGATGTCATTTTTGACACTTAGGAAATGATTTCTGTATGAAAGAAATGATAAACCAGGCTGCATCCTGCTGCAATAACCTGATGAAAGACAGTGTTTGCTATTTCAATTCCGAGGATCACTTCATAATGGGGCCGTTAGTATCAAATTAGCATCTTGGCTGCTGTTATGCTATTTTGTGGAATCCCAAAGTGTGACTGACAGGGCTTATGGAATACTCAGCAAGAACAGGCTGGTTAAAATATGCCATAGACAAGGGCAGGGAGAGCTTTGAGTAGAGATACAGAAAAAAGGAAAGCTTGTCCCACATTCAACTCTCAAACATCCAGTGTTTTCATACACACATCACAGAGTCTCTGGGCACCCCAGCTGAGGCAACTGAGCGGAAACCTGTCCATCAGAATTACCGTACCTCTGTCTTCTTTCTTTAGAATCCTCTGTCTGATAAACATCCCCAAGTCTGTATATGTAGGTATTTCCAGCTTACCTATGCAATAGTAAGAAACAAAATTTTGATGAGTGGTTTTTAAAAAGCAAAACACAACATTGCTCTTTTTTTAACTTATTTAAATTTACTTTTCATTTCAGTAAAAATTTACAGAGACTTTGGATTTCTATTCATTCATTGTTACACTTATCTCCCCTCCCAACCCTCCCCCCTAGTACACTACCCTCTTTGAAAAGTAAAAGAAAAATTCTTTCATTGTTTTGCAAACCGTCCCCCAGGTCTACACCACCATGTATCCTTCGCTCTAGATTCCTGTCATGACAAAAATACCTAATCACATATAACATTGTTCTTTTCTTATCCAAGGGAATGTAAGACAGAGATTCTAGATCTCTAAGTAAGCAACACAGAAGAATTATGCAGGGAATGCATTTTATTTCTTATGGAATACAATTACTTGATGTCTAGTGTCAGAGTGGCCAGATACATGTAGGTGTTGGATGCTGCCTGGAAATGCTGACAAGGACTCAGTTGTCTTATCTCTGTCCTCACTGAAAGACTACATGTTCCTTAGTTGCTTCTCATTTTATTAACCACTAGGTTGTGGCACGACCCTTTGTCTGTCAGTTTGTTGTACTATTGTGGCATATGTTTGGCTATAATGTTGGAAGCTGTATCACTGATGTTTCAAATTCCAGCAGGGTTACTCCTGGTGGACCCACTTCAGCAGAGTTTCCAGGATAACATAGACTCGGAAGAAAGGCCTAATTTCCAAAACTGGCCAATGAAAACTCTGAACCTCAACATAATACTGTCCAATATAGTCCTGGAAGCTGAGCCTCCTAAATTGGAAAGCATGCAAAATACATTGTTTGGAACAATGGACTCAAACATGACAAAGATTGTGAAGATGGCCTAGGATGAGGCAGTGTTTCTCTCTTTTGCACATGGGCCAACCTCAATTGGAACTAGCTTTAGGACAATTTAAGAGAACAAAGATATGCTGAGATTTAAATAGAGAAATAATCCATTCTGTGTTATTCCAGCTCCCATGTAGCCCAAACTGACAAACTCATGGTATGGAGTAATGAAAAGTATACAAGTTCTGGAGCCTGAGGCTCTCAGTTCAGGAGAGAGAAATAGGGACAGACCTCTCAGGCTGTGATACTGTTATTTCATTTGTAAAACCCCACAGAGTTGTTGTGAAAATTAAACGCAGGATATATGTTAAAACACTTTGTAAACTGTAAAGCACAAGGCAAATGATGCTCTTCTCAGTTAATCAAAAATAGAAGAAGGACTGATGAAGCTTTCTTTACTTTTAGCTTTTATTTTTTTATATTTTTTGCCACCATTTTTTAAAAACTCTGCTTTAATTTTGACTGATTATATGAGGATGCTGTAATCTGTATGCTGAGCAAATTATTTGAGAAGCTGGACTCTATGAAGAAGAATGAACCATCAGGATCAGAGGGAGATTCCTCAATAACATGCATTATGCGTATGACACAAGTGTGCTTGCTGAAAGTGTGGAGGACTTGAAAGCACTTGCTGCAGAAGATCAAGGAATGCAGCCGTCAATAAAGATTGCATCTCAATATGAAGGAAAAGATTCTTCCACTGGACTGATAGGCAACATCATGGTGGATGGACAAGACATTGAAACTGTCTCCTGGATCCACAATTAACACCTTTGGTATCAGTAATCAGGAAATCAGGACAAGTATTACATTGGGAAAGTGTGCAGTGAGGGGCCTCTATAAAGTATTGAGGAGTAATGATGTCAGTTGAGGTCTAAGATGTATCTTACTCAAGTCATGTTTTTTTTCCAATCTCTTGCTATGCATCTGAAAGCTGGACAATGAATAGGGATGAAAAGAAGAATGGAAACCTTTGAGTTGTGGTATTGGAGGAGAGCAATGAACATCTGATAGACTGACAAAACCAATAAATATGTCTTTGAGAGGGGGCAGCCGGAGTGCTCTTTGGAGGCAAGGATGAGGAGGCTTCACCCCGCACACTTCAGCCTTGTTCCTAGGAGGGGCTATTCCTTGGAGAGGGACATGATGCCAGGAAAGGTGAAGGTCAGGGTCAGTGAAGATGAGGAAGACCCTCGACCAGATGGATTGACACGGCGACTGCTCCAATATATCAGGAAGTGTGAAGGTGGCACAAGATAGGACAGGGTTGGTACCTGCTGTTTATAGGGTCACTATGAGTTGTATTGACTCAACAGCACCTAACAACAAGAGAAACACTATGAGGATGCACTCGGGAAAACTTTCTGACCAGATCTGAACTGCATCTTCATGTCTGTTCTTCTCCCTCTCTTCTACGTCTGGGCTGCCTTGGGGCTTCATTTTTGACCCAGGAAGGTGGCTGATATTCCAAAGTATCCTGTTGTGTGCATGTCAAATTAACTGTCAAGATTCCACTTTGCTGCTTTTTAAAAAAAAAAAAAATAGCTCAGGCAAAGAATTGTTGTTACATGAACCAGCAAAGGTGACCCTTCAGAGACTTTTCAGAAGCTGTAAATTGCATGGGAGAATATTGCTCACATTCTTCTGGAGCAGCTGGTGGATTTGAACCACCTGCCTTTGGGTTTGCTAGTAGCACAAGTCTCTACCCACTAAGCTGCCAGAGCCATTTAGTGAAAGATTAGTGTTTCTTTATTTTGCTAAGACAAAGTAGTCTAATTCAATCTTTCAAACTAATGCATTTTTTTGCATATGAATGATATGAATTTATCTTTAGATTCTTTTCTAGAGCAGGAGGGAAGGGGAGGGGGGAACCCACTTCAAGTGCGAGTAGAATAACCACTTGATACAACCCTGTCAGGGGAACGTAATATAGAGCATTGCATTATCTTTTTGTGTGGAAAAGTTGTGCTGAGTATCTCATTATAGAATCTCTAAATCTTAAGGCCCATTAGAGAATCATCCTGTCCAACCCTTATCATCATTCAGAATACATACAAATATTACTTCAACTGCAATATAGCCTGCTTCCAGCACCAAGCCTAATTTGTCTCTCCCTTATCTTACCCATAATGAATGTTTAAGTGAAATGAGTAAAAATTATACTCTCCCTTATCTTCCTCAAAAAAGAAACCCCCAAAAAGAAACCATTTTCTTTCTGATTAATTCCATGTAGTCCATGATTTTATTCACTTTTTCTTCTCCTCTTTACAGAATATGACTCTTTTCTATTTATACAGATTGCCTATCCAGCCTTCTGCTCAAGGCAAGTCCCCACCACAAGGCACTATCTTGTATTGATCTCTATCACATTGATCCTACCTTAACTCTCGTTGAGTGAAGAGCTTAATCATATTTCCTGAGCCATTACATACAATACTGTTATTGTTAAATAAGACTTGGCAATGTTCACTGTTCTTTATTTTTTTTATATGTGGTTGTTAATTGTTCTCGACACGTTTTGTGGGAACAAAGACATATTCTATTTTTCTCTTGGATTGTCCCGTTGTGCATAATGGACAGAAAACTATAGACTATCTGGTCAATAAAACAGATGTTAAAGAAATGGTTTTGTTTGACTGAATGAGAATGTATAAACATTTCTGGTATAGTGCTTATACTTGTTTTAGTAAGAGTACAATATAATGATAATAAATAATAAACTAATTGACGCTTTTGAGCTGTGGTGCTGGAGAAGAGTATTGAATGTACCATGGACTGCCAAGAAAACAAACAGATTCATCTTGGAGAGGGTTAAACCAGGCTGCTCCTTGGAGGCAAGGATTCTGGGGCTTCATCTGACATACTTTGGACATGTTGTAAGGAGAGACAGGTCTTTGGAGGAGACATCATGCTTGGGAGGGCGGAATGACGGCACAGGAGGGAAGACCCTCTATGAGGTGGATTGATTCAGTGACTGGGGTAATCGGGATGGGTGTGTCAAAGGCAATGAGACTGGCACAGGATAGAGCTTAGGGCTGTTGTACATAGGGTCGCTATGAGTCGCAAACAACTTGACGGCACATAACAACAACAACATCACACTAACATAATTGTTTCTATTTTTGCAAATCTTTCAAGCCTTTTACAATATTCATATTCTATATGATTGATATCAGAATGCACTTAACATTTTTTTAACTTATTCTGACTTTAATTTGTATTTGCCACTATCATTTCAATATTTCCAAATAATTCTTGCTACTATCACTGTTACCTAAATGTTGACAGGATCATTAACTATAGCTGGATTATTTTTCATCCATTTTGAGACTTTTAGCCTGTAACTATTTCATTCATACGATACACTGCTGTAAAGACCTGTATAATAGCTTTATTTTAAATTTCACTTGGCTTATTTCTGTCTGTATGCTCTAGGAATGAAGTCAGTTGGTCAAAATATGTTGTTGTTGTTGTTATGTGCCATCGAGTCACCTACGACTCATAGCGACCCTATGTACAACAGCCCTAAACTCCGTTCTATCCTGTGCCAATCCCACCGTCTCTGACACTCCCATCCCAATTATCCCAGTCACTGAATCAATCCACCTCATAGAGGGCCTTCCTCTCCTGCGCTGTCCCTCCACCCTCCCAAGCATGATGTCCCTCTCCAAGGATCGGTCTCTCCTCACAACATGTCCAAAGTATGTTAGACGGAGCCTCAGAATCCTTGCCTCCAAGGAGCCACCCGGTTTAACCCTTTCCAGGATGAATCTGTTTGTTTTCCTAGCAGTCCATGGTATTCTCAATACTCTTCTCCAGCACCACAGCTCAAAGGCATCAATTCTCCTTCTATGTTTCATATACTTACTAGGATCCCTGGATTTTGAACTGAAAAGCTGAATTTTAATCGAAAGCACGTGATTCGAATCCGCGAGCTGTTCCACCGGAGATGGATGGGCAGTTTCCCCCCGTGTGATTTACTGCCTCTGCTAACCCACTGGAGGGTCAGCTATGGGTTGGGTCCCGCTCAATAGCACAAAATAACCACAACAACTAGGGTCTCTGAGTTGTGTGCATAATGCATTCTGCTACTAACTGAAAGGTTGGCAGTTCAAATCTTCCCAGAGGTATTTCAGAAGAAAGATGTGCTCCACCACTTCCAAAAACAAATCTTCTGTTGGAAGCCCTATAAGACATAGTTCTGTTTGGACACATATGACGTCACCATGAGTCAGACTGGATGGCATTGGTTAATGTTCTAAGTGTCGCTAAATACTCCTGAATGACTTCGATCCTTTAACAATGGGTCCAACAAGATTTGAAGTTCTCTCAGGTGAAGCTGGTTTTAAGTGTACCTCTAAGTTGCACACTCAAGAAAAGGTCATCACCATCATCATTTTCTCCTTAAACAGTAATTGAGCATTTGTTCAAGACCAGACCATGTACTAAATACTTGGCTTGTTTTATGTAATCTGAATCAAGAGTCATTACTTTTACTTTACAAATATGAGTAGCTCAAAGTGCCAAATTATAAATTTAAGGTCAACTGTACAGTCAAACATAGTACCAGGAGTCCCATCCTAGGTGTGTCTGCAGGATAATTGTCTCTACATTTTGCCTTCCAATAAGTATTTTGTAAAATGGTCTTTTCCAAATTATGTATTCATTTTCATGAGCAGTATTAAAGCAGTAATATTTTAGATATATGGAGTTAAAGTATATTACTGGAATTAATCTCTTAGAGAATTAGTTTTTGTGTTAATATGGCCAGTTAGAAAATTTTAAACTAATTTATGCAGTTTGCATCTGTGGCTGACACCACTTTTCTATTAGGCAATGGTTAATCTAAAAGATAGATGAGATCCTATAGTGACAAAGAGACTATTGAACTAGAGAATATTGAACTGGAGCTAAGAGAAAAATTACCCATCACAAAAGCTAATCACAAGATTAAACACTTGGGAGTAAATCTAACTAGACACACAAAGGATCTATTCAAAGAAAATTACAAAACATTACTACAAGAAACAAAAAGAGACCTGGAGAAATGGAAGAATATACCTTGCTCATGGATAGGAAGACTCAATATTGTGAAAATTAGAATCCTACCAAAGGCAATCTACATGTACAATGCAATCCCTATACAAATACCAATTCCATTCTTCAACAATATGGAAAAGGCAATCTCCAACATTTGGAATGGAAAGAGACCCCAAATAAGCAAAATGCTCCTTAAAAAGAGAAAAAAGGCAGGAGACATCTCACTCCCTGATTTAAAATCCTACTACACTGCCATGTTGGTCCAGACAGCATGGTACTGGTTAGAATTACAGACACATAGATCAATGGAATAGAATTGAGACCCCAGAAATCAGGCCATCTAACTATGGTCAACTGATTTTTGACAAGGAGATGAAATCAGTTAAGTGGAGAAATAAGAGCCTTTTTAACAAATGGTGTTGGCAAAATTGGAAAACTATCTGCAGAAAACCCAAACAAGACCCACACCTCACACCATAGAAAACAACAACAACTCAGAGTGGATCAAGGACCTAGGACTAAAACCAAGGACTATAAAGTTCATTAGAGAAAAGCTTGAAAGAACCCTTGAAGCACTAATTCACAATATAAACAGTCTTCCAAGCATCCTGAAAAACCTACAACCAGGAGAGGATAAAATAGATGAATGGGACTTTCTAAGAATCAAATCCCTATGCACATCCAAAAACTTCTCCAACAGGTTAAAGGGAAGCCACAGACCGAGGAAAAATATTTGTTAATGGCATTTCTGATAAGGGACATATATCTAGAATGTATAGAATACTTAAGCGCCACAAGAAGTTAAACAACCCCATTGGAAAATGGGCACCAGCTATGAACAGACACAACATCAAAGAAGACATTCAGATGGTGAACAAACGCATGAAGAAGTGCTCAAAATTCCTAGCTTTAAGAGAGATGCAAATCAAAACAGCTATGAGATATCATCTCACTCCAGTAAGAATAACAAAATTCAACATAGATCAAAACAGCTATGAGATATATCATCTCACTCCAGTAAGAATAACAAAATTCAACATAGCAGCAAACAACAAATGCTGATGTGGTTGTGGAGAAACTGGAACTCTTATTCACTGTTGGTGGGAGTATAAAATAGTGCAACCATGGAAAGCAGTAATGTGCTTTCTCAAAAAGTTGGAAATAGAAATACCATTTGACCCAGCAATTCCGGTACTGGGAATATACCCTAAAGAAACTAGAACTCCTGCCCAAGCAGATATATGCACACCCATGTTTACTGATGCTTTGTTCACAATAGCAAATAGTTGGAAAAAACCGAAGTGCCATCAACACATGAATGGATAGGGAAGTTGTGGTATGTTCACACAATGGAATATTATGCAGCACTGAAAAACAAAGAACTCATGAAATATTAAAAAAATGAGTGACCATGGAGAAAATTATGCTTAGTGAAATATCTCAGTCACAAAAAGACCAATACTGCATAATACCACTGTTACAAAACAGGACTGACATGGGGGTTTAGGGGAAACTAAGAAAAGAGGAGATAAGTAATGTACATGGCATTGAAACAGATGAAGAAGAAAACTATTTAAAAGGAATGTATGATTAGGCATTATTGGCATGACAAGAGTCCAGAATAAGAGCTTCACAGTAAAGTGGAAGGAAAAAAGTGAACTGGGGGGGAGGGGGGCAGAGAGGAAAATGTACAACAATGAATAAATGGAAATCCAATTCTTTAAAAAATTCATTAAAATCTCAATTAAAAATTTAAAAAAAAATTAAGAAATACAGAGAAATTAAAAGAAAAAGAAAAAAGGCTGATATCCAAAACAGTGTTAGGGATAAGGGAGCAGAGTTCTTCTGGAACACTTCATTCAGAATTCTGAGCGAAACCAAGGACCTTATCTTCATTCTGTCTTTAACAAAAAAAAAAAGCAAACCATGGTTTCTACCAAATAGAGCCGCTAAAAGGCTACTGATGTGGTGAATGGTTGACTGATGGTAACCATTCTTGGCACTCTTGTTGTTAACTGTTATGTGCCATAGAGTTACTTGTGACTCATAGCAACTCTATACACAATAGGGCCCAGTGGGGGCTCATAAAGGAGATTGGCACCCTGGGGTCTCATAAAAACAGTTGCATTCCAGTCCCATATTTTGAGAAGTTAAAGGGTAATAAAAAAGTTGAGTAGATGAATATATTGGCTCATTTGCATATAGGTAAACCAATATAGCTTTCATATATGTATATTTTACAGTCCCTTACCATATGTGATGTAATGATGTCTATAAATATAAAAATTCAAATCAGCCATAATACAGAATAGGCAATCTTCAATGAAACATAATCATATTTTTGCATATTTTTTCTATATGCCACTTGGCACGAGATATGATTTGTAAGAACCACTTAACATAATCCCTTAGGATCTGAATGCATACGAATTTAAAATCTATTTTAAAGGTCTAAAACTACATTGAGTATGTTTTGCTTGGGGGAGGGCAGATTTTTAAACATACCACTGTTAGGCTCAAACATTATTTTATTTTACGTTCTTTCAAAGCTGTATTAAACAGTATGAAATTAACCTCTCTTGTTTCTCCAGCAGCTGTAAACAATTCAACAGAAACTCAATTTTCTTACCGTTCATAAATGTACTATATTCCCCACTGTGTCAAAGTACCTTCTATACTTTGTCTCTCCAGTAAGGGGATGGCAGATAAAGATTCTCCTACCTATGTCTTTTCAATCCAGCAATAGCAATTGGCATAGGTGTGCAACTCACCTGGGTATCTCTATTTGATGTGTGTGATGGGGAGAAGGGGTACAGCTGAGAGTTAAATAATATTTTTGAAAGGTATTGTAAACACGTCCATTCGGATGGTAATGTAATCTCCATAATTTTAGACCTCCCACACAACAAATTGTTCCCTTTCAGTGGCACAGCAGGGAGAAAAGTGCAGGAAACCAGCTGGCAGTTGCTGCTATGGCATCCTACCTACAAATATAGACCGGAAGTTGTGGGTCATCACTCACATCCTAGAGAGACTTTTTTTAGGATAGCTACTGAGCAGATGTAAGGGCACTTTTAATTAAATATAGACTCAAAAATCTGTCTCAAAGTAAAGTTTGTTGTGACATGTTCTCTCCAGAGACCTGGAAATACGTAGCTAAAATTAACTTCAGAACAAAAGGTTTTAGAGTCAAGGATGATGTTCCAAAGGGCTGCAAAAAAATGCCAGAATGATAGGGTTATAGATCTGTGACAAAAACTACTATTTCTATAAAGGGGTGTGTGAGTGTGTGTGTGTATTTATATTTAAAGCATTCAAAATGAAAGGATCAAGTCAGGCTTCACATCTTTTCCAACTTATTAACATATAAGCTATTGGGATAAAATAGAAACCCTCTACAATCTCTATATTCTTCTTGCCATGTGCAGTCAAGTTGCTTGCGACTCATAGCCGTCCTAAACCCTGCTCTATCTCTTGCCAGCCTTACTGTTTCTGACATACTTATCCCCATTACCCCAGTGACAGAATCAATCCATCTTATCAAGGGTCTTCCTCTCCTACATTGTCCCTCCACCCTCCCAAGCATGACATCCCTCTCCAAGGACTGATCTCACCTTGCAACATGCCCAAATTATGTTAGACAGAGCTTCAGAATCTTTGCTTCCAAGGAGCAGCCTGCTTTAACCGTATCCAGGACAAACTTATTTGTTCTCCTGGCAGTCTGTTATAGTTAATGTTCCTCTCTAGCACCAAAACTCAAAGCATCAACTCTCCTACTACCATCCCTAGTCATTGTCCAGTTCTCTGATGCATAACAAGTAATGGCAAAGACCATGGTCTGTATCAGGTGCACCTTAGTCTCCAGACTGACATCGTTGTACCTCAGTACCTTGGAGAAATCTCTGATAGTAGACTTTCCCAATGCAATTCATCTTTTAATTTCCTGGCTGCTGGTACCAAGAGTGTTGATTATAGAGCCAAGCGAACTGAAACTATCAACAATCTCAACCTCTTCATCATCTATCATGATGCTGCCAATCTGCCCATGGTGAGAATCTTTGTTTTCTTGATGCTGAGCTTCAATCCATATTAAAGGCTGCAAACCTTGACCTTTTGCAGCAAGCGCTTCAGGTCCTCCTCAGTTTCAGCAAGCAGTGTTGTATCATCTGCATAACACAGATTGTTGATGAGTCTACCTCCAATCCTGATGCCACACTTCTCCTCATAGAGCCCAGCCTCCTGGATAATCTATTCTGCATACAGATTGAAAAGATATGGAGATAGGACACATGCCTGGCACATACACCCTTCCCAAGTTTGAACCATGCAGTGTTTCCTTGCTCTGTTCTGATGACTGCCTTCTGGTCCAAGTATAAGTTTCGCATAAGGACAATCAAGTGTTCTGGGATTCTCATTCTTCTGAAAGTCAGCCAGAGTTTGTTGTGATCCACACAAATGCCTATGCATAGTCAATGAAACGCAAATAGACATTCCTCTGGCACTCTAGGAGACTGCAATATTGCAGCATTAAGTTATTGGGGGTTTATATTGTTGTCTAATTTTTCATTTTCCCTTAGAGAAATGATATGAAATAATTTTAAAATATCCATTTCAAGATAATACATGTTATTTTGTCCTTAGCATTGTGAGTCTTTAGTTCTTGGTCTTTTAGAGTTTTATCTTAGTTATTCCAGAAGTCTAGATTTCTTTGTGAGAACTACTGTACAAAATCTTGATTAAATATTTATAATTTCTTAAAAGTATATTGCTTGCTCAACCTATTGAATAAGCACACATTCATTGTTCTTCTTTACAAAGAGCTACTAAGCAGAAATAGTGTCTTTTATCTGTTCTCTATGTGTCCAGAAAACAATGGATGCTTAATAAATGTTTAATGACATGAAGCTATATGATAAATCACTATTGTCCTACAGATAGAATAGGAAAGAGAACTGTGTCCTGAATGAAGACCTGGGCATTCTAAAACCATACCAGTCAAAACAGGAAGTGTGGACCTTAAAAAATGTCTCAGGTGATTTCTTTTTCTCATTCAAGATTCTTAAGAAATGGAGATATAAAGTAAAAACACACAGATTAGAAACCTCTCAAACCTGGGCACAAAATAATTAAATGGTTGTCAACAACACAATATATGGTTCATATTATATGCCCTGTTGGTGTCATTGGTTGGTGCTAAAAAGGTCACATTTAGCTGCTGATTATAAGTTTGGAAGTCCAAGTCCACCCAAAAGTGTTTCAGAAGAAAAACTTGGAGATCTACTTCTGAAAAAATGAACCATCCAAACTCCTGGGAAACAGCTCCCCCCTGACGTACATGGGATTGCTGTGAATTAGAATCTACTCGATGACAGCTGTTTAAGTAATTGTTGAGTGAATGTCAATCTTTACAACTTTCAGGACTTTGAGATTGAACAGATTTAATCTCAAGAGAGCCGTTTGCTGTACAATACTGGAATCTTGTAATCCCTTTTTCCATGTGAATCTATATGGCATCCTGGCAAAGCTTAAATGTCAGTAGTGTTCTTCTCGAAAGACAGCTTTTCCAACTTGTGAACCAGTTTTACCTCATTATAAAATATATATTACCAAGATAAGAGCAATCAAGATGTCCCATAGTCCCTGGCAGGGTGAAGTTGAGAGTGTTTGTGTGTGTATGGAGGGGTGGCGTTCAAACGGGAACTGGCACATAGCTGATCCTCGAGTGTGTTTTCAGAGGCAGTGAACCACATAGAAGGAGAGTGCCCATCTTTCAACCACAGAGCAGCTGGTGGATTGAAATTGTGTACCTTTGCACTGGCAGCATAATTCCTCACCACTCAGCCACCAGGGCTCCCTGGGTGAAATTATATTCTACCTCCATCTCTTTGTCATTCCGGTGTTCTCACGCCACATTACTTCATGGTCTAATTTCCTACTTCTGTATGTTTTTGTTGTCTCTCTCCCCCCTTGCTACTCCTCCCTTCCCTGCCCACCTCCCATATGCCTAAGTGTGTGCAATTGCAATGAATTTTATTATATAATAGCAAGTGTGTGAAAACTCTGGTGGACTACCAGATAAGGAGTTGCATAGCCAACTTAAAGGCAAGAAGTTTGAATCTACCAGGAGAAAGACTGGCAGTCTTCTGCCATGTGATTTATAGTCTCAGAAACCTTCTGGAGGGGCAGCTCTGAGTAAGTTTCAGCTCTACTGAGATGAGTGGAATGAGCATATTTTCTTTGCTGCTATTGTTAGTTTTTGCCAACTTGACTCGGTTTTATGGTGACCTGGTGTACAACCCTGTGTAATGAGATTCTTCCTTGATCCTGGAATCTTTCAGCACGATTTTGTGACTATTGTGCATTCCTGCCAATCTAAGAAACTCATCTTCCAGCCATGTAAGAACAGCAATCTGTTGCATTCAGTGGATTCCAGCCCAGTGACCTTTCACATCACAGTAGGAGTGCCTCATGGGATTTCCAAGTCTGTAAATATTTACAGAACCTAATCAATAGTCTTGGCACCAGCAGCCAGGAAATGAAAAGATGTATTGCAATGGGAAAGTCTGCCGTTAGGGACCACTCAAAAGTACTGAAAAGCAATAGTGTCACTCTGGAGACTAAGGTGTGTCTGAATAATGCCAGGGTCTTTACAATCACTTGCTATGTGTCAGAAAGTTGGACAATGACTAGGGAGGATAGAAGGAGATTTGATTGAGCTGGAGAAGAGTACTGAATATACCATGGACTGCTAAGAAAACGAACAGGTTCTACCTGGAGAGGGTCAAACCAGACTGCTCCTCTCCTTGAAGGCAAAGGTTCTGAAGTTTCATCTGACATGCTTTGGACATGTTGTAATGAGGGACCAGTCCTCGGAGAAGGATGTCATGTTTCGGAGGGTGGAGGGACAGCACAGGAGAGGAAGACCCTCTATGAGGTGGATTGATTCAGTGACTGGGATAATCAGGGTGAGTGTGTCAGAGACAGTGAGATTGGCACAGGCTAGAGCAGGGTCTAGGGCTGTCATACATAGAGTCGCTACGAGTTGCCGGTGACTTGATGGCACATAACAACAACAACAGTCTGTCATCATTTTGTCACAGAGCAGCTGATGAGTTTGAACACTTACACAAGGTGCCTCTAGGGTCCCTTCAGCACTGTATTAGATAAAATTCTGTTGCGATCGATAAGATTTTGATTAGCTAGATTTCAAAAGTAGATTGTCAAGGTATTCATTCTAGTTCATCTTTGTCTGGAAGCTCTACTGAAACTTGCCAACCAGCACAGGTAACCCAGCTGGTATTTAAATCCTGGTGGTGTAGCTAACAGCCTCCCAGCATCATGCAAGCCACCACAGGATGGCAAACTGACAGATGGGTGGTAGTTATTGAACTCTTCTCCTTTTCAGTTCTGAATCTCCATCCCACTGGGTAAAGGGGGAAATCAGCGACTCAAACAATCAGTCTTGGTCTCCACTTCCACAAGAAGTAAAATGTTTAGGAATCTTAAACAGCACGAAAATAGAGAAGAAGCCTCTCAGAAGATTTACATCGGTTATAGACAAAGGTCTTGCCAATCCTCAGTGCTTTTTTGAGGCTACCACTCCATGCAACTCATGGAGTGTGCCACCACCCTTTTCTTCCCCTCTTTTACCATTAATGTGCAACTACATGGTTGTGAAGAGTCTTCTATACATTGCCAACTTTATTACCCCTCAGTATCTGGGACTCTCCTTTCCAGAAGCCTACTATAATCAGTTAGATGGGTCTATACTTTGGGGACCAGAAGTAAGACCAGTGGTCTTTTCACCCTGTCACAGAAAGTCTCAGAATTTAGGGAGCACAAAACCTACCTATAGGCTTAGAAAGAGGAAAGAAAACGGAAGAGCAAACAGAGGGAAAGAAAGTAAATCTTTCTGAACTGTATTCCGTCATATATGTAGCACTGACCATCTTCCTAAGTCACTACACACAAAACAATTTGGTTAATACAAAATTTAGCAAACAAATTGAAGTGATTACCAGCATCCTTAGGATTAAATGCCCCTAGTCTGTTCTCATCTTATTTGCATTCACAGTTAACACCATTGGTATTCAAGAAATCAAAAGAGATGTTTCTGTAGGAAAATCTGCTGTCAAGGACCTTTCCAAAGTGATAGTGTCATTTTAAAGACTAAAGAGTACCTGATTCAGGCCATGATCTTTTCAATTATGTGCTATGAATCTGCAAGTTTGAAAAATGAAAAAAAAAAACGACACAAAAATGAATTGAGGCCTTTGAATTGTGGTGTTGGAATACTGAATAGAACAAAATGTCTCTGAGAAAGTACAACCAAGGGACTCCTTAAAAGCAAGGATCATGAAACACCATCTCCTATACTTCATGCATTTTGTTAGTAGAAGCCAATCATTGGAAGAAGATATCATGCTTGGAAAGATGGTCAGTGAAAGAGGGAAAGACCATCAACAAGATGGATTAACACAGTGACTGTATCAATGAACTCAAGTATATCAGCGAGGATGAGGATGCCACGGGATAGGGCAGGGGTCTGACCTTACATAAGGTCACTAGGAGTCATAGTTGACTCTGTGGCACCTACCAGCAGCAGTCCATTCTTATCTCTTAGAACTTCTTACAGACTTGTTCTCTGCACATTCCAGCTTCTATCTTGATGGAGTCTTCTCAGCTCCACTCCTATATATATATGATCCTCACAAGTGTTCGACCACGGGCTAGAGTTTCTCCTAGCAACGCCATTTGTGCATGTCTTTTCCCAACTCTGTGATTCATGATGTTTCATTGATAGCTTGAGATTATCTGAAAGCATAATGGGAATCCATGATTTATTTAGCTCATGCTGTCAGGTGCTGTTAACTCCAGCTCATAGCCTCCTTTGTCAGAATGAAACTTTTTCTAATCTTGCACAGTCCTCACACTTTTTGCTGAGCTTATGTCTATATTTGCAGCCACTTTTTCAGTCCATCTTTTTGGGGTTCTTTATCTCAGTTATTTAGCCTGCTCACTAACTAAACAAATTACTAAATATTTACTAGCCCCTTTCTGGTTATGGCTGACAGTTTGAATTACACCTCTAAATCCCTCTGTTTGTGGCTGGCCATGAAAACTCTGACTAAAGTAATTATGCAGTGTAATTTCATTCTCTCTGTGTTGCTGTAACAGCCTCTCACTGGGAACACTCTTTCTCTCAGGATTATCAGGTACTGTGAAGAAGAAACAAGACTTCTGCCTGAAGAATTCTGCCACTAGCTTTTAAGATAGCACTTTTTTTCCCTTTTCCTCCATCACGTACAAGTAGAAAAATGTTTGCAAAACTTACCATATGCCAAATACTAAGCTGAATTCCTGTCTCGTTACATTATCCTTCAGAGGAGTGCTATGCAGGAAGTAGTGTGGTTATTCTCACCTTATGAGAGAAGCTAAGGAACTTACCTGAAGTTTCATAGCCAGTATAAAAGATACCATGGATGCTTTGGTGAAGCAATCCATAGGGAATTGCACTACTAACTCAAAGTTGAAACCCCTCCAGGGGTTTGATTGCACTTGTGGCTTTGAGGGGACGAGATGGGCATTCTCCTCCCAAGTGACTTAGAGCCTCCACAAATAAAAAAAAAATTATATATACATATAAAGCGTCAGCTATGAGCTGGTTTTAACTCCATAGCTGTGTGTTGAGTTGTGTTGATAACTGGAATTTATTACCATGTCACCACCTTTTCTGTTAGAGTTCCATGTCTTTATGTTCTAAGTACATGAACCACAAAAGTGATATAAAAATGAACACTCGTTGAACACGAACATTCTTCTGAGTTCTTCACATGAATTATTTTATTTACTCCTCAACCACTATTAGGACCATGAGATTTAGACTTTAGTATCTCAATTTGACAGATGAAGCCATTTAGTACTGAAATCAGGGTTTAATTCCAGTCTAACACTGAATAACTTGTCTTTTTATTTTAAATAAATGGCTTTATTGAGATATTATTGACATACAATATTGTTGTTGTTAAGTGCCTTCGAGTCGTAGCGGACTCAATAGCGACCCTGTGAGCGAAAGACCTGAACACTTGTATGACTTTGGTTGTTTCTCCATGTTCATAGAGTTTCCAGGGGCAAGCTATTTCAGACATGGATGCCACTCCTGCTTCCAAGCTTGGTTTAATCAGGGAGCTCCACCAAACACTGTCCAACTTCGGTAAACATTATCACATTTGGCACGTCAGTGTCACAGTGTTCAGCTTCACAGTAACCATGAATTACCTCTGTACAGCAAGTGAACCAACCAGGGCTATATGACCTAGAAGAATGATGGACCAAAAATAATTAATACCAGGCCTGAGGGCCGCAGATTAAAATCACTCACCTTGGGCTTGGTAGCATAACTTTCTGTCCAGTAGGCCAACATAGCTCTATGTTGTTATTGTTATTGTTGTTAAGTGCTGTCGAGTCGTAGACAACTTGTAGCGACCCTATGAACAAAAGACCTGAACACTTGTATAACTCGGGTTGTTTCTCCATGTTCATTGAGTTTCTGAAGGCAAGCCATTTCGGAAGTGGATGCCACTTAAATAAATGGCTTTACTGAGATACTGTTGACATACAATAAGATATAATATTTCAAGTATAACATTTTATAAATTTGGCATAGGTATCCGTAAATAAATTGTCCCCACAGGTTAGGTAACTAGCACATCCAAAATTTTCTCCTGACCTCTGATGAACTCTTCTGATTACTAGATATATTAATAGTTTGTTCTAGTTTATTGTGCTAATATCTGTTTAGTCATTCACCTATTCATTATAATTTGAATTGCTTATAACTTTTTCTATGAAAAGATGCATGAGTATTCAATCCATGTTGAAGACCCTCAATGAGATAGATTGACACAATGATTGTCAACAATAAACAACCAAATTGTAGCACAAAGAATTTACATCATTAGTGAATGAAAGGTTTACGTTTCTCCACATCTTTTAGCAATACTTGGTATTGTCAGTATATATATTTTAGCCATTTTAATAGACATGTATTTCATTGTGATCTTAATTGGCATGTATCTAATGACGGACACTGTTGATTAGCTTTGATTTACTTGCTTGCTATTAAGCCACTAAATTACTTTCTTTTGAATAATCTTAGCTGTTAGCATGGTATTTGTTTTGAGTATTTTAATTTTTCATCATCTTTATATTTAAATAATCTAAAACGAATAAATGTACTGTTGGTAACACATAGTTGGGTCTTGCATTTTCACCAATTTTTTTATTTCTGCCTATTGAGTTGTCTAGATAACTTACTTTTTAAAAAAATAAAATTTTTATTTTATACTGATTTACTTGAAAAGTTCGTAAACATTGCTTTTCACACCAGATCTTTCCTATTTCCCTTACCCATCACTCCCTCTACCTATCAAATTGTGCAACCCTATTATTATCCCCCTGCTCATCCTCGCCTCTCTGCTTCTCTCTTACTGCCCCCCACCCCGTGGATCCTCATACATGTTTAGATACCTAACATTTCATGTCATTATTGACATCTTTAGGGTTAAGTCTAAAATCTTGCTATTTGCTTTCTATTTGTACCTCTTGTTGTTACGGCTATTTACTCAATATTATTATTATTATTA
>NW_006399770.1:25869892-25874468 GCF_000299155.1 Elephantulus edwardii
GGCACATAACAACAACAACAACATAGGATTAATACAAAATGTTGTTGTTGTTATGTGCCATCGAGTTTCATGAGACATGGACAACAGATCTGACCCTTGCCCTATTGCATAATCTTCATAATCTCCTTCATACTCAAGGCCAATGTCAGAGTCACTATGTCCATTCACCTTGATAGGGTGTTTCATCTTTCTCTGACCCTCTACCTTTCCCAGAACGCCCAAAGTATATGAGATGAAGATTCAACATCCTTTCCTCTAGGGAGCACCCTGCTTGCACTTTCTCCAAAACAAATTTGTTTATTCCCTTGGCAGTCCATGGACATTCCATATTCTTTTCCAGTATAACAATTCAAATGCACCAATTTTTTTTCCTTATTGATTGTTCAGTTGGCAGAAACAAAGGAAGAAGAAAAAAAAATTGTTTGAATTAAGCACACCTTAGTCTTTCAATTAATACTGTTAGCTCTCTAGCAGTTTGGAGAGATCCTTGAGAGGAGATTTTCCCAATGCCTTTTGCTTTAGAGTATGTGAGTTTACCTTATCACAATCTATTTTTATGCCACTTTTTATCATGTCTTATAATCAAGCGTTATAATTTTTTGAGTTTTGGGGTTTTAAAAATGTTCATTTTACATTGATTTTCAAATAAAATTTGTATATATTGTGTTTCATATTCTCCTTCATTCACACTGTGCTTTATGCAATCATTCCCACACATTGTAAGTTATAAAATTCATTACCATTACCCCATCTTTTCAGATCTTCACTAGATCTTTCCCATTTCCTTTACCCTTAGATGTCCAGTCACAATAAAATGGATTTAGAAATCTTGATACTTTCACACAATGGAATGCTATGCAGGAATCAGGAGCAATGATTTGAAAAATACTACATAATGTGGAAGAAAGCATTATGCTGAGTGGACTAACTCAGTCTCATAAGGACAAATGTCACATGAGATCATTATTGAAAAAACAGAAGGATAACTAGTAAAAGGTATATGGAAGTCCTAGGGGGGAATGGGTGGGAGCAGAAGGGTGAGGATGGGAAAGGAGGAAATTATTGAAGTGCTGTAATTTTGTATAGACAGTAAATGATCTTTTAAGAATAAAATAACCTCACATGCTTGTTTCTGGGTTTATAATATCTAGAGTTCATTTCCCCATATATGTATATCCTGTCATTTTTTCCTTCTATCCAAAAGACTTTCTTTCATACTTCTTATTGTGAAAGTCAAATGATAATGATGATGTTTTTTCAGCTTTTGTACTTCTGAATATTTCTATGTTTCTATTTTGAAAGACATTGTAACTGGGTGTAGAATTCCAGAGGCACAGAATTTTAGATTTATCTCAGTATGTAAAGAATTGCTCCATTGAATTCTCAGAAATCTGTACATAATGTCTTTTATATTTTTTTCTTTCATTGCTTCTAAAATCTTCTCTATAACAGGTTCTGTGTTGTTTGATTATTATGTGCCTTGCTATAGTTTTCTTCATTCCTTACACTTGAGGTACAATGAGTTCTCTGAATTTAGAAAAGTTGAAAATTTTTCACTAATAGTTTCTTCAATTATTTATTGTGTTTGCCCTTCTCTTTCTTTCCTTGGGGACCCTAATAACACATGGTCTCTCAATCCTATAAAAAATATTTCTTTCTTGGTACATATTTTACTTTGCCCATTTTCTTTTGCTTTGTCTTGGAGCTCATTATTTGATTCCTCTGTAAAGTGTAATTACCTCTTAATTCCATTCAATATAGTTTTCATTGCGGACATTGTATTCTTTTACATGCAGATTTGATTTTTATCTTTCATGGTTTTTTTATCCTCTAGTTAACTTCTTGAAAATATAGAATGCAATTATAACTGTTCTAATGTCTTTTTTTTTCTAGTTGGAACACGTTAGTTCTAGGTTAGTTCCAATCAACTTTTTAATTATCTATGTTTTCTGCTGAAGCGTTAAAAGAGACCATGAATGGGTCTCTAGGATTCTCCCTCTGTGCAGCCTTCTCCTTTCCAGTTAACAGTCTTGAATCAAGACACCTTGGCAGCTCTAAACTCTCATCTCCACTTCCTAAAAATCAAGGAGTCCTCTGGACTCCTCCTGGGTTCTTCTTCTTTGCACTGTGACCAGCAATCTCTTTCAAAGCTGAAAGTTAAGGCAATCATTGGCATCATCATCATCATATATAGCTCCAGGATCACTGACCTTCATTCCATGGTATTCAGTATCTTAAGTACATTTAGATGGGGGAAAAGTAAATATAGACTGTTACTCCATGTGAGTAGAAATATAAGACCCTCTCTGAGCCCTTGTTTGTAGTTAATATGATCTTCCAGTAGTTTCTGGGATGATCTATAGGATACTACTGGCATTGGGAGACAATGAAATAATTGGCAAAAATATCTTGATTTGATGTAAATGTTTTGTTACTGTTTTTCAGTTGTGTTTTAGACAAAGACATTGACCTTTTTTTCAATTTTCAACTAATATGGTTAAGATTGTATTAGTGCTTTCACCTTTATAGAGTGATAGTCTCATTGATAACTGATAATAAAAAAATTACTCCACTTCAAACGTCAGACCGATTTAAGAGTCATAGTCTTCTTAGTACCTATTTTGTTATGGTGAGTTATTGTACGCTATGTTTCCTGTTCCTCCAGTTCTTGTGCCTACTTTTCATCCTAGATTTTTTTTGGAAAAATCAAGGGGAAAATATCACTAAATAGAGTATAGGTGACTAGTAAACATTTAATCATTAGTCAGTTGCTCTTAGCTTACATTATTGTTGTTAAGTGCCATCGAGTCGTAGATGATTCATAGTGACTCTATGAATGAAAGACCTGAACACTTGTATAACTTTCATCGTTTCGCCAAGTTCATAGGGTTTCAGAAGACAAGCTATTTTGGAAGTGGATGCCACTCCTGCTTCCAGACTTGTTTTAATCAGAGATCTCCACCAAACACTGTCCACCATGGGTAACCATCATCGCATTTGACACATCAATGTCACAGTGTTCAGCATCACAGCAACCATGAGTTACCTCTGTACAGCAAATGGACAGACCAGGGTTATACCACTTAGATAATGATAGTAATGCTAACATTAGTTGTTAGGGAACTCTGTAGATCCATTGCCAACCCAAAGTCATGCAGTTTGAATCTACTCCAAGGAAAAAAGATGGGGAGTCTCTCCCTGCCTCTGAAAAGCTTCTAGAGGGTCAGCTATGAGTCATTACCAGCTCAATGGCAGATACAACAATGTCATGATAGAAAATCACCTAAGCACTTTTTTAAAACTTTCAATAATTACACTATTAATTTTAGATAGAATTTAAGAAAGTTCTGATTTTAGTGTAATATTTACAAAATTTCTGATATTATAAGTAGGAACATTAGGTACTGAAAAGATATAAAAGTTCTCAAGTTAAAGGAGCTAGTCAAGATCAGAATTTGAACCAGGAAATACCGTCCAAGAGCTCAAGATCTTACCTACTCTGCTGTGTAACCTCATTTCTACCCAGGTTCTCTCTCAATCCATGCTGAACCTTGTATTTTGTTGTTTTCAGTATGCATGGAGTGGGCATTGCTGAACTGGTTACTAACATGATATCTAGAATGGAGTCTACTGGATAATTTCTTGATCTTATTCCTAGTCTCCAAACTTCTCTTGATGCTTCCCCATCATAATCCAAGCACATACAAATACACCCTCACTCTATTTCTTTTTCTCCATCCCATTTATTCAGGATTATTGGGATAATGTGTTACTACCTGTCATTGATTTGAGACCTATTAAATTAATATCAACACATCATGCATAATGGAACAAAATGCTACCTAGACCTCCATCAGTATGATTGACTAGGGATGGTATTATTGCTATCCACAAAGGTTTCATTGGTTGATTTTTATTTTTTTTAATCACCGGGTCTTTCGTTCTAGTCTATCTTAGTCTGGATATTCCACTGAAACATCCTCTTCATCATTATAACAACATATAAACCCTCAGCCAGGTGATGGCTGTGCCTGGAGTGCATTGACTGAGAGAATAGAGTCTAGGCTTCCCATATGCAAAGTGAGCGTTTTACCAGTAACCCAGCAATGCTTCATTTGAGCAATACCTTGTAGTAAGTGATCACAGCCTCTGCCCACATAGTCATTGTCTCCACAAGCAGTGCTTTGTTTAGAATAACACTGACACAGGAGAAGCTGGGGAACTTTGCCGTGTCCTGCACCTGACACGTGGCTTAGGGTTTCTCAAACCCCAATTGCCACCTTACAGGGGACTTATGAGGCTGTTTTCCAGAGACCTGTTTTTACCATTTGTGAATACATATGTCCTTAAAGCAAGGCTGTTAAATTTAACAGTATTTTCTGGGAAGCTTGGGAGTGATGAAATACTATGTCAAACACATAGAAACACATAGACTATTATGGAGATTGATTTTGGAATTTAGATGCACTCTTATTGATTGTGCTTGGCCATACATGTTCATATCCTTGAAGATGTATCATGGGGGTGTTGCAACCTAGAAGACACAAATTTGACTAACAAGTTATAAGTACATGAG
>NW_006399770.1:25875668-25884215 GCF_000299155.1 Elephantulus edwardii
AATGTTTATGAAAATTAATAAAATATAATTATAAAAAAAAAGAAATACTATGTCAAGAGTAATCAACTAGGTTTAAGACTTTGTATTCAATCTTGAGCCCTTTCCAATTCCTAGAAATATTATAGGGTAGTGACGTGATGGCTGAGCTATTTCTGTCAAGGCTGGTAGGTCAAAATCTCCAGGTATCACCATAATGTATAAACTTAGTCCCCCACTCTGGCTCTCCCTTGTTCTGCTAAAGTCTGCTGAATTCCCTGCCTCAGGATTGATAGCCCAGGGGAACATTCTTTTCATTCAAGGATAATGTCTCCCTGTAAACAAAGAATATGCCCTGACTTTCTGGAAAATATGAAAGCAAATATTCACTTCCATAAGACATTGCCCCAAGTCTGTCCAATCCTCTGAAGTATCATCTTTGATGAATCACAATCTAGGCAAGGTTATAAGTGTCAAACTCACCCTTTTCTCCAAAAAGAGGCTAAGGGACTAGATTTCCACTTTTTCTCTTGTATATGATCTCTGCATTCTCGCTTGTGTATGCTCTTCTAATTTCTTATAAGCTAATGTTTAAACAATAAGATGCACGGTTCTCCTGGGGTCACATGATCATCTTCAGACCTAAGACAGCAGAAATTGTGATTTAGTGGGGACAATTCATTTAACTCCTCAGAGATTTTTGATTTGCAAAAGACACACCAAATTTTCATGACTAATAAGAATGTCTCAAGTGGAAGTAACTGCATTTGGATTATTTTATAGTATCAGGATTTTCTCAAGAATATGGGTAGGTACCTGCATTATGTAACATAAATGAAAAGGCTGACTAGAATGGTATTTCCTAGAACTAAAAGACATTTTGGCACACATTTATAATACTTTACAGACATTTTGGACAGAGTATCCAATTGGTATATTTGCAGTTTACATTCATTAAAAGAATTGTCTTCCAAACAACTCTATTTAACTTGGTTTGGGGTTGTTTTGTTGTGTGTGTGGCGTTGTGTTTTGGGGTTGGTTTTTTTTGTTTTGTTTTAAATTTGGGAGAATGATTTTTATAAATAAAAGTGGAATTATTTCTAATGCTTTTGTCTCAGATTCCCAGTGCTGCTCTGACAGAAATATCATAAGTAGGTACTTTACAAAATAGAAATTTGTTTTCTTGCAGTTCTGAAGACTGTTGTTGGATGATGTTATATTGATTCCAATTCATAGCAACTGTTTGTGCAACTGAGTAAAACACTGTCAGCTCCTGTACGTCCCTCACGCTGATAGAACTCACTGTTGCAGCCACCACAGAAACCCATCTTGTTGAGTGTTTTTCACGGACTCTTCTTGAATAAACATAAGATCCTTCTTCTGGGCCTGGCCCTTCATAATAACATGCTCAAAGCACAGAAGGTGAAGTCTCACCTTTCTCACTTCTACAATTACTTCTTTAAGGCAAATGGATTCGTTTCTTTAGCAATCCATAGTATGTTTCACAGTATTTGCCAGTACCATCGTTCAAAGCCATCCGATCTTCCTTGGGATTTCTCACTCAAGGTTCAGCTGCTGCATGCGTCTGAGGAAACTGAAAACACTATAGCTTGAATCAGGAGCATTTTAATCTTTTAAGTGACATCCTTGCTCTTCACCAAGTTAAAGAGGTCTGATTCACCCATTGCAATACACTATTTGATTTCTCCACTGCTGTTTCCATGGGTATAGATCTGGATCTAAGTAAGAATAAATCCTTGATAATGTCAATATAAAAAGTTCAAATTCAGGGTACTAGCTGTAAAGGAACCCTGACTGTGGGCACTGTGGGATCCTTTCCTCCTTTAGTATATATAGCTATCCTCCCTAAGTTGCACTATATTGTCTCTGTGATGGCTTTATATCATCTAAAAATGATTTAAGTTTGGGAAATACCTTAGAGGAAGATGGGCAATCTCCTCCTATGGGAATTACTGTCTCAGAAAACCTTCCAGAGTGTCAGCTATGGGTCAGGTCTGATCCAAACACTGTGAGTGAGTTAGTGACTGAGTGAGTGAGTTAATGAGCAAGTCTATATTCAAATGAGAGCTCTGGTAGACTAATACATAGGGAGTTATGTTGCTAACCCAAAGACAGCATGTCTCTGATCATTTTAATCCACCAGTGGCTCTAAGGAAGAAAGTTAGATAGTCTCCTCCTCTGTCATTTACAGCCTTCGTACCCAGTGGAGCGTCACCTATGAGTTAGCTCTGACTCAACAACAAAGAGATTAAGTTCTGCACTGGAACAACCTCATCACTATAACAAACACATGTTTTTTATTTCCAAATAAGATTACATCCACGGGTATAGAAGTTAAATTTCCAATGCATGCTTTTAGAGGGTAAGAAAAAGGTACAAGTCAATCCTTAACAACTTCCAAACTAGTAGACACTGAAGTTTTGGGAAGTATCATGCCTGAAAATACAAGGTTTCTGGAGTGGTGGACAATACAGCTGCACTGCGGCAGTAGAATAATTCAAGGAGACAGCCCCTGGGTAATAGGTTACAGAGCCCTGGCCTCCTCCCAGTCTTAGCACACTGTCTGTAACCTTCCAGATGTTTCTGATGAGGTAAAAACTGGGGCATAGCCAGGGGGAAAGACATATCCATAGACATACGAGATTGCTTTAATGGAAAGGGTATTCCTCAAGAACCAGCGCATTGAGGGTAGTCAGAATGCAGAAGTTAGGATCACACACTCCAGATCAATCCTCAGCAAATGCAGAAAGCATGCTGGATGCACATTCATCATGATGTTAGTAGAGATTCCACTCTGAAGTGGGAGAAATGGGGTGGAAGAAAAGCCTGGGCATATCTGAGTCAGGAAGAAGGTTGCCAAACCTAATTCAGCAATGCGGGAGAACAGAGCTGGGTGCCACTCTAATGTCAGGACCAGAAGGAGAATGAAAGGCAATGAGAGAAGCCAAAATTACTGGTTCAGAGGTCAGCACAGAGGAGAGACAGAGAGGCTGGGCTGGCTCAGCTGAATGTGTCTTGATGTCCTTAAATCCCTGGAGCCACTCAAAAACAGCACCTGCTCCTCCTTGCTCTGCCTTGCAGGCTGTAAGGGCCAGCCTGCCTGCTCCCCAGCAGGGTCCTGACACCAATCAACGGCGACCGCAAAGTCCCACATAGACACCTCCATCGAACAGAGGGCTCTCTGTAGGGCAGCTTCACTGCCAGCCTCCTATCTTACTCTTTGTCATGAGGCTCTTATGTTTACCAGTGCATTAAATATAACCCTGCAATAGAAAATCCTCATTTTCATGCTTGAAATACATTATCTCAATGGCATATCTATTTGACTTTTACTACATGCCTTTCATTCCTCTAAGTGAGGTAATTGACCTTTACTTTGCTACCTTGTGGATTAAAAGGCTACACCACACTCTGCATTTGATATTTCCAGTCCTGTAGGAGAGGCAATTTCCATTTGCTTTTGTTGTAACACTGCTCTTTGGGCCTTCAAATGGAGAGAAATCTCAAGGCTCAGGATGGCATTCGGGCAATTATTGTCACCATCATGCAGTGTTTATAAGAGAAAGCACAGATCGTTTCATTTCAATGGCCGTCTCTGTGAAATCATAAGGATGATGGGCTTATAAGAATTCTAGAACTTCCCCTATTAGTGTCTGAAAACATATTCTTACTTCTTGCTTCTCACAGTGGTGTTTGGAGATCAACAGCTTTGTTCAGATTTGGTTCAAGTACCCAGAAGTTTAAAATTATTTCCAAGCAGTATGCACTATAAAGAAAAGAAAGTGGTGGTATCAGTAAGATCTTAAACTCTATGTCAATCGGCATTACTCAGAAATTTTAGACATGATAAATTAGCACAAGTGTTACCTAGAATGCTGCAAGTCAGAATTTTGGGAGGCTTTGATTCATCCTCTACCCCGTTAACTTTTCTTTCCACAGGCAAAATGGTAACGTTAAGGATGAATACAATGATAGTGATGGAGATGATGATGTTGCTGGCAAATACTTAACATGTACTAGACAATGATTTAAAGAGGCTTGTGGGACAGGATGGTCAGAAGATCCTCAATAAGATTAAGTGAGACAGTGACTGTAGCAATGGGCTCGAGTGTATCAGAGATGGTGAGGGTTGTTCATATGGTTGCTATGAATCATAGTTGAATTGATGGCACGGAATCTCAAAAACAACCATGGCACAGCGGTTAAAGTTTTCAGCCAGAATTTGGTTATTTGAACTCATCAGCCAATTGTCAAAAAGCTATGGCTCTGCTTCTATAAAGATTGTTTGTCCTGGGTACCTTTGAGTTGATTAGAACTAATAACCACCCTATGAACTGCTGGGCCCTTGCCTTCTCCTACACCATCCTATCCATCTCCACTATGCCCAACTCATTGTTGCATTCACTGTGTCAATCCATTTTTCTGAGGAGGTTTCTTTTGCTAACTCTGCTTTTCCTAGTATTATATCCTTTTACAAGGCCCTGCACTTCCTGACAACACATCCAAGTATGAAAGGCAATGTTTCACCGTCTTTTAATGTTAACAGTACCTGTGTTACTTTTTTCCTAACAGAGTTGTTTGTTCTTTTGAGAGTCCCTAGAATATTTAATACTCTTCATTAACACAACAATTCAAAGTCATTATTCTTCTTTGCTCATCCTTATTTGTTGTTCAACGTTCAAATACATTCAAAACAACTGAAAATACTGTGGCTTGACTCCGGCACACTTTAGTTGCTACATTGATATCTTTGGTCTTTAACACTTTAAAGATATTCTTGGCAGAAAATTTACCCAATGCAAATATGTTTTTCCTTTATTGATACTAGCATGAGTTTCTATTGTGGATTCAAGTAAAATAAAATCTTTGTTGTTGTTATGTGCTATCGAGTCACTTGTGATTGACTCATAGTGATCCTATGTACAACAGCTCTGAGATCTGCTCTATCCAGAGCCAACCTTATTGTTACCCCAGTCACTGAGTCAATCCATCTCATCGAGGGTCTTCCTTTCTTGTACTATCCCTCTATCTTCCCAAGCATGACATTTCTCTCTAAGGACTGGTACCTCCTTACAACATGCCCAAATTATGTCATATGAAGCTTCAGAATCGTTGCCTCCAAGGAGCAGCCTGATTTCACCCTCTCTAGGATGAACCTGTTTGTTTTCTTGGCAGTTCATGATATATTCAATACTTTTCTCCAGCATCACAGCTCAAAGGCCTCAATTCTTCTTCTATCATCCCTAGTCATTATTTAGCTTTCTGATGCATTGCAAGTAATTGTGAAGACCATGGCCTGGATCAGGTGCACCTTAGTCTCCAGGCTGACTTTGTTACTCTTCAGTACTCTGGAGATGTCCCTGACAGCAGACTTTCCAATGCAATTCATTAATTAATTTCCTGGCTGCTGGTCTCAAAAGTGTTGATTGTGGAGTCAAGCAAACTGAAGCCATTAACAAACTCAATCTCTTCACCATCTATCATAATCCTATCTATTGGTCCGGTTGTGGGAAATTTTGTTTTATTGATATGCAGGGGCAATCCATATTGGAGGCTGTAGTGTTTGATCTTTTTCTGTATGTATTTCAAGTCTTCTTCACTCTCTGTAAATAATTGGTTTTTCCATTTGCATAGTTTAGACTGTTGACAGCTCTCCAATCCTGATGTCATACTCTTTTCATATAGTCTTCTCAGCATAATAGATTGAATACGTATAAGGAAGTATACAACCCTAATGTACATCTGTCTTGACTTTAAACCATGTCTATATAGATTATAAAGGGAACTCTGGTAATGAGTTATGCTTCCAACCCAAAGGCAGGCAGTTCTAACCTACCAGGTTCTCGACAAGAAAGAGAGGAAATCTCCTCTTGTACAATTTACTGCCTCTGAAAGCTGGCTGGAGGATCAGCTGTGAATCAGTTCTGACTCAGTGACATATAACCACAACGTAAAAATTACAGTCTGTCAGACCTTGTGGAGTCAATTCTATTGTTCCCTAGAGGGTCACTATGAGTCAAAATCAGTTGGACAGAACAAAATAACAACAGGAGGCTCACAAAAGTACTGAAGTGCAATGATGTCAAGCTGGAGACTAAGGTGTGCCTGATCCAGGCTATAGTCTTTGCAATTACGTGCTATGCATCGGTGAATTGGACAGTGAATAGGGATGATAGAAAGAGAATTGATGCCTTTGAGTTGTGGTGCTGGAGAAGAGTGTTGAATATACCATGGACTGCTAGGAGAACAAACAGGTTTGTCCTGGAGAGGGTGAAGCCAGAATGTTCCCTGGAGTCAAGGATTCTGAAGCTTCGTCTGACATACTTTGGCATGTTGCAAGGAGGGACTGGTCCTTGGAAAGGGACATCATGTTTGGCAGAGTAGAGGGACAGCGCAAGAAAGGAAGACTCTCAATGAGATGGATCGATTCTGTGAGTGGAATGGTGGAAATGAATGTATTTGAGACAGTGAGGTTGGCACAGGATAGAACGGCGTTTAGGGCTCTTGTACATAGGGTCACTATGGGTCGCAAACGATTCAATGGCACATAACAACAATAACAATAGGCATTGTTTAAAATGATTTGAAGGTAATTTCCTTTTTTTATTGTGATTTTAAGGAAGTTTACAGAGGAGTTGGATTTTCATTAATTCATTGTTACACATTTGTTCCTACCTCCCACTGTTCACATTTTTTAACAAAAATATTCATTAATTGTTCCATAATATTCTCTACAATACATCTCTTATTCTGGACTGTTGTCACTGCAATAATGTCTGACAATATATTACTTTTAAACAGTTCTTTTCTTCATCTGTTTCAGTGTAATGTTCATTATTTATCCCTTCTTTTCTTAGTTTCCTCCCAAACCCCATGTGTCCTGTTTTATAACAGTGGTTTATGTGGTATTTGTTCTTTTGTCATTAAGATAATTCACTCAGCATAATGTTCTCCTGGGTCACCCATGTTGTGTAATATTTTTTCGTTCATTTTTCAGTGCTGCATAGTATTCCGTTGTGTGAATTTACCATGGTGTTTCTATTCATTCATTTGTTAATGAACAGTTGGATTACTTCAATCTCTTTACTATTGTGAATAATACAGCAATAAACATGGGTATACATATATCTGTTTTATAAGTTCTGGTTTCTTTAGGATATATTCCTGGTAGTGAAATTACTGAGTCAAATAGTATTTCTATTTCCTATTTTTGAGAAAGCACCACACTGCCTTCCATAATGGTTGTACCATTTTACCAGCACTCCCACCAGCAGTGAATAAGGGATCCAGTCTCTCTACAACCTCACCAGCATTTGTTGTTTGTTGCTTTGTTGAACTTTGCTGTTGTTACTGGGGTGAGATGAAATCACATAGTTGTTTTGATTTGCATCTCTCTGAGAGCTAGGGATTTTGAACACTTCTTCATGTGTTTGTCATCTGAGTATCTTCTTTGGTGAAGTGTCTATCCATATTCGGTGCCCATTTTATGATTGGGTTGTTTACCTTTTGCATGTTTAGGTGCTGGAGTATTCTATAATTCTTAGATATGTGTCTCTTATGAGATATGTCACTACCAAATATTTTCCCCAGTCTCTAGCTTTCCATTTAACCTTGTTGGAGAAGATTTTTGATGTGCATAGGGATTTTATTTTCAAAAGGTCCCATTCAACAATTTTATTCTTTATTGCTTGTAGTTTTTCAAGATACTTGGAAGGCAAGGATTCTGAAGCTGGGTCTGACATGACATACTTTGGACATGTTGCAAGGCTAGATCAGTCCTTGGAGAGGAATGTCATGCTTGGGAGGGTGGAGGGACAGCGCAAGAGAAGAAGGCCCTCAATAAGATTCAATGACTGTGGTAAGGGGGGTAGGTGTATCAGAAATACTGATTGACCCAGGATAGAGCAGGGTTTAGAGCTGTTGTACACAGGGTCATTATGAGTCGCAGACAACTCAATGGCACATAACAAAAATAACTTCTTCTAAAATATAATTCTCTGTGTTGTTCCAAAGATAGTTATATTTTATTCTAGACTAATCTGCTTTCAGTTAAGCAATATTGTAAAAAGAGGGGGGAGAGGAGAGGTCATTTTAGGAGGTCTTCCCACAATTTCACCAAATTCTAGGGTTGGTATTCACCATAGATTAATTCTAAGCCATCTCTGAACTTGGGCCAAGCAAGATGAACTGGGTTAATAATTGGATCTTGGCTTCTTTTTCTACCCTGGAAGTAGAAAATGAAATACTCCACCTGAACTATTTAGGATGTTAAGGGATGACAGTTTCTCAAAAAGTTGCTACCAAAGAAGCAAAAAAGATTATAGGTGTGCAAACCCACAGCATGCAATCTCACAACAATATTCCCCTAAAAGGTGAAGTGAGTCAGGAACATTTGTGAAGTGCACACTAAACTCAAAAATTTCCAAAAAAAATGAACCCAAGAGAGCCAACATGCTCTCCAAGGAGAATTAATTGGCTAGTTGTTGAGACTAGGTCTCTTGCTCACACATCATTCAACTATAAAATGTGTTGCTGTTGTTGTTATGTGCC
>NW_006399770.1:25885735-25893640 GCF_000299155.1 Elephantulus edwardii
TTAAATTCTTCTGTATCTGCCAATTCCTTTTGATACAATGACTCAGTATGCTTGAAAAATATTTATTCATTTAGAATGTCACTTTTCATTAAATCATCCTCCTATTTGGTGCAGACCCCAACCCCTACTCCTAGTATTTATTACTGACTGTGTCACTGAAATGTTCATAAACACAGTACTATTATCTGTTTGCTTTTTCCTGAAACTACTGGAGGATCTTTTCAGAACTCATTGTCATTTTTCATTTCTATTTTCAAGTCTCTATCTTTTTTAGCTTTAAAGCCTTTGTTTCTTTCTAGTCTTAAGCGGCACAGTTACAGTCATTGGGTCACACAGCAAGTAAGATCAGACCTCCTTGGGAGAGCTGATCTTTTCTTTTTTCTTTTTCCTTTTTTTTATTTTTGGTTTTTAATATTTCAACTTTTCCAAGCCTTGTTAACAAAAGTAGGCCACCAAATGAGGGAGAAAAGACAAAGGCTTTGCTAGGTGCACTGTTCTCTACTGGATATTACTTTATTTCTCAGAAAAGGAAGAATTAGAAAAAAGCTATTTCCCACAATTTTCCATACCACCCATGGGAATCTAATTCAATTTCCTGTCAAATTTTGTAGTGAAAACTAAAGAGTTAGAATAAGGTAGTCGGAGAGAAATAGGATTCTTCTGCATAGACTTGACTGTTTTATTCCTACTCATAAAGCTATTTATTTACATTGGTCCATTTTTTTAAGTAGACTCCAACTATTCTGAAAAAGTAAGAATTAAGTGGTAAAGAATACATATAAAAACTTTACTAGTAATCTGTTCTGAGAAAGTAGCACTATATCATCTGATGATTATCAGACCTCTATCCAGAGCCTCATTAAACTTTGCACCCCCAACCTATTTTCCTTTTATCTTGGTTTCCCCAACCAAAAAGAAAATTTTCCTTTATTATTTCATTTACATTTTATTCTGCTCCCTCCCTTCACCACCAAACTGTGACCCTGTGATTTCCCCCTCCTCACCCTCAGCCCTCCACCCCTTCCCCTTTCCTCTTTGGATATCCATACACCTCATATCATAGATTCTCCTATTTTTACATTAATGGTTTTGTACAGTATTTGTTCTTATGCAATTGAGTTAGTTCACTCAGCATAATGTTCTCTAGCCTCTGCCATGTTATACAATACAGTATTTTTCAAAATTGTTACTCCTGAGTGCTGCATAGTATTTCATAATGTGAATGTACCACAGTTTCTCAATCCAGTCATTTGTTGACGGATATTTTGGCTGTTCTCATTTTCTTGCTTTTGTAAATATGACTTCCATGAACACTGGTGCACAAATCTCCATTTGTATCTCAGTTCTCTTTTCCTTGGGGTATATTCCTAGCAGTGGTATCGCTGGGTTATATGGAATCTCTATGTTCAGGTCCTTGAGGTCACTGCAAACTGCCTTCCAGAGTGGTACCATTTTACAATCCCACCAAGAATGTATGAGAGTTCCAATCTCACCGTAACAGTTGCAACATTTGTTACTTGTTGTCCTGTTATACTTTGACACCTCTACTGAGGTGAGATGGTATCTCAATGTAGTTTGGTTTTGCATCTCTCATTACCAGTAATTTTAGCAGTTCTTCATGTGTCTGTTAGCCATCCAAATGTCTTCTTCTGTGAAAGGTCTTTCCATATATTTTGCCCGTTTTATAACTGGGTTATCAGACTTTTTCTTCTTGAGTCCCTGTAGTATCCTGCAAATTTTTGTTATGAGAAAATTGGCAAATGTTTTACCCAGTCAGTTTGTTTTCCTTTCACTCTGTTGGAAAAAGTTTTTCTATACACACAGGGACTTAATCTTTAAGAGGTCCCATTCATTGATGTTATCGTCTCCTGGCTGTGCAAGACTTTTATTTTTATATCTTTTTAAATTGTGTTATATTTTTGTTTTTATACAAGGAAATTTATAAAAAAATAGTGTATAGTTCGTATCTGTTTTGAAATAAAAACCCAAATGAAAGAAATATTTCATTACAGTAGTTCCATAGGAGAAAAGAAAAATAAATGTAATATATCAGTTTATTACCAATCACTGTAAGATGGATAGAGAACTATAAAAATAATTTGACTATGTAAAAATCTTTATAATTGCTTCTTGTATCAGGAATATGTTCAACCTCAAATAAGAGGAAATCTAATTGCATTAAAGAAAATGTGTGTATGTCTGTGTGTGTTTTCTAGAAGAGAACATATGAGGAATCCAGGGTCCATTCAGTTTTGTAAGGACATCATCCATGATTGGTCTCCATCATGCCTTCTGCTTCACCAAGTATAAATGAGACTTGGATTTGTTCTCATGGCTGGAGAAGGTCATATTGCTTCCACACATCTCAACTATTTTATTAGACTAAGCATCTCAAACTAGGAAATAAAAGAGAAAGGGAAGGGGGAAATGCCAAAGCACTGAAGAAACATTTTAAGTTAATTTCTTTTTATCTTTTCTTTAAAGACTTGCCCAGTGACTTCCAATCATATCGATTGCTCAAAATTCAGTAGCTTGGTTAACCTTAGAAGCAAATGAAATGGGTATACGGAACACATGAAGTATGAATGTAGGAAAATTAGACATTATTAAAAAAGAAATGGAATGCATAAATATTGACGTACTAGGCATTAGTGAGCTAAGAGGCATTGGCACAGGCTACTTTGAATAATACATTCATATGATCTATTATGCCAGAAATGCAAAGGTTAGGGAAAATTAGGTTGAATTCATGGTCAAAAAGACCATTTCTAGATCCATTCTGGAGTACAATGTGAACGACAGGATACTATCCATACACATAAGGGAGGACCTGTTAATACCACTATCATTCAAATATATGCACCAACAACTAAAAGTAAAGAGGAGGAAATAGAAAATTTCTACCAACTTTTGTAGTCTGAAATAAATGGAATATGCAGCTAAGATTCATTAATAGTAATTCATGATTGAATGCAAAAGTTGGAAACTAGGAAGAAGGAACAGTAGTCAAAAAATATATACTTGGTAACAGAAATGAGGCTGAGATAGAATAATATTTTATTTTTATTAATTTTATACAGTCAATTAATAATTCATTGTAAGCACCTTTTATAAAGAAAAAAACCAACAAAAACAAAATAAATGGCAGTTATACCCAAGGATCTCACCTATTGTAAACCAGGCACATTGAAGAGGCAGGAATATCAAGACTGAGAAAAAATAGCATAAAGGCAGGGTCAAACAGCTGAAGTCTGGAACCTAGCTTCCCTGTAGCTTTATTGAAAACAACCAGGGAGCAAATCACAAAGAGAATTCTATGCAAATGAAGCTAGGCTTTTTCTATTGACAACCTTACAGCTTATCTCAGGAAGGAAGTAGTTCACAAGTATAGACTCTTAACACTCCCTCTTCTGGGAGCCCTAGCTGCTTCTTGTCTGCAGGAAGCAACTCATTTCTTGTGATCTGTCACAAGAGGAATTCCAGCTTATAATTTTTGTTTCCTTCAATTTCTGATTAATCATTTAGTTTAACATGTAACTTAATATTTGGCTTCTCACATTTTCCTGTTGGACTTCACATAGAAATCAGAAGGATAACATCTGAAAGAATTGCTGGAGAATCTCATAATCAGCTACAATAACCAAGCCAGGTGCAGACTGTGGAACAGATTATCAACAACTCATGTGCGAGTTCAAACTGAAGCTAAAGAAAATGAAAACAAATCCACAAGAACCAAAATATGACCTACAGTCTATCCCACCTGAATTTAAAACTATTTAAAAAAACTGATTCAAGGCCTTAAACACTAATGAATGAAGACCAGAGGAGCTATAGAACGAATCAATAATTTTATGCGTAAAGAATGCAAAATATTACAGAAAAAGAGGAGGAAGAAAAGACTAATTGTCAGAGGAGACTCTGAATATAGCACTGGAATTTCAAGATGCCAAAACAAAAGGAAGAAAAAATGAAGTTAAAGAATTGAACAGAAGATTTCAAAGGGCAGCTCAAGAAGACAAAGCAGAGTATTGTAGTGAAATGTGGAACGAGCCAGTGTCTGAAAATCAAAAGATAAAAGCTCATTTGGCTTTTCTCAAGCTGAAAGAACTGAAGAACAAATTCAAGTTGGTAGCTGCAATACTGAAAGATGCTACGGACAATATGTTGAATCAAACAGGAAGCATCAGAAGATGGAATGAATACAAAGATTGGCACATGACAACAACAATAGCCATAGTGTCTATGAAGAACTGCGAAGATGTCACTTTTCTTTCATACATTCCCAGAGAAAATTGGGGCTATATTCATTTCTGTGGTTTAAAAAACATGACTGTACCAATCAATTTTCACAAAGAATTTTTTTCAAGACCAGAGTCCTGGAGAAGAAATCCCATCAACAGCGGGCCAATGTGGGCCGATGCTGGTTTTGTTGTTTAGCTGCCCAGCAGTCAGTCCTAACTCATGACCATGTTTGGTGCTTAACTATTTGTTAAAGAATGAAGCTAAGAACCACATGAAACTTGTGTTCTGGATTTCCAGGAAGACTTCCAAAGCCCTTTCCTTCCCCTGTAAGAAGACATACCACAGGAACACTTCAAGTTTGATTCTAGCCCACTGCAGGGGGGAAAAAAGGCAAATAATGTAATAATATAAGCCGCATGAGACTGTTGGTTTCTCAGTGTGCATAAAAGTTATGTTTACTACACATTGTAGCACTATGGTAAATTTTGAAATATTGGGAAAATTACTAAAATGTGAGCTGGAGATAGGAAGGGACCACATGCTGTTAGAAACATGCCAGCAATAGACTTGCTCAATTCTGCCACAGGCGTTGTCATAAATGCAAATCTATGAAGCACAATAGGTGGAACATGCCTGTAGAAGAATCTCAGCACAAGTTGGTTATGCAGCCTCGTTGTTGAGACATGTGCCTACTCTTAAAAAAAAGTTAAGCTATCAGCTGATATCTAGTCTACATTGAACTTTTCATCATTGTAAGATTAGGAAAAAGATTCTTCCAGAAACATGTTTGCTAACCATTGTTAGCTACCATCAGACTTCGGGTAATGTGACTATACACTCAAACTCATTGTGTCAGAGTTGACTCATAGCCTACCCTGAAGTGGCTGTAAATTGTGCAGAAGCCTGCTCATCTTTCTCGTGAGGAACTGCTGACAGACTGAGTCAAGCAGCCAGAAGGAGCACCACTATCTTTGAGTTAACAAAATGATTTCCTATGGACTATGCCATCAGAGCTTCCTATGTGAAGTTAGTTATTGTTGTGTGCTGTAGAGTCAGAACCAACCCACAGCAGACATTCCAGTGGGTTTTCAAAGGATGTAAGTCACATGGGAAGAGATTGCCCATCTTTCTTCTGTAGAGCAGCTGGTGGATCCAAACCTCAAACCTTTGGATTGCCAGCACAACTCCTTACCACTACTATGCCACCAGAGCTCCCTAAGTGAAACTTAGTAGTAAAGAATTGTGCTGTCAATTGAAAGGCAGATGGTTTGAATTCACCAGTTAATCCCTGGGGAAAAGATGGGCAACCTCCTACTATATGGTTTACAGCCTATGCAAATCCACTGGAGGCTCAGCTATGAGCTGCTTCCAACTTGGCAGTACATAACAATAACACAATATAATATTGGAAAGATGACACTCTTCTCCAGCACCACAGCTCAAAGGCATCCATTCTCTTTCTGTCGACCCTATTCACTGTCCAACCTTAAAAAAAAAAAACCAACACAGAACAATTTATTCCTTTTTCCTTGGAGCTAAGAAGGAAATAGATAAATAGCATATTGAGTAATAAGTATTCATAAGGTTTTTTTAAAGTTTCTTCCTTATTATTTTAATATGATCAATAGACCTGACAAAATTTTCTAAGCAAAATGGTCTATCTAGTTTGCAAGTAAATCTAGAGTCTTAATAAGTTTTAGGCCAATGATTTCTGAGCAAAGTACTAGTGGAGGAAAGAAGAGAGTTTATGTGCTCATAACCTTTCATGATGGTGGGATTTCTCTTTGTCAGCATGTTGGTGAGCTCTGTTGGTTCTATCAGGGCTTCTGCAGCTTCAGTGTGCGTAACAATCACTTGGGAGTCTTGTTTTAATGCAAATTCAGCTTTAGAAATAAACTTAGTGGGTCTGAGATTTCTAATAAGCCCTCATGTATGCTACTGAGGGCTACTGGGTCACTGACCATATTTTCAGTAGTAATTGTTAGAGTATAAGTTTTGACATCATTATTTTAAAGTCCTGGTCTACTTTTTTACTTTGTTCTGGCTTCAGGTATACTAATGGCCTAAAAAGAATATGGCCTTTAGAATTGTCTCTTGGCTACCTACTACTTAACAGGAATGTGTTTCTTTGAGTAGCCTGCTTTAGTGTTCTCAGTCATACTTTAACATCTAGGAATTTAGATAACTCTATTTCTTGCATAGAACCTTGGTGACAAAGTGTATTGCGTGTTGATTCACTGCTTGAAAGAAGAGACACTCTTCTTCACCTAAAAATGTACAGCTTGGGAAGCTCAATGAAAGGTCATCAAGAGTGGAATAGACTTGAGGCCATTTGGTGTCAGTGAGTGCATACTTCCTTTAGGAGTACTGATGGTTCACTGATTAAGCTCTCAGTTGCGAACCAAAAGGTCAACAGTTCAAATTCATCAACTACAGAGGAAAGATCAGGCATTCTGCTGCCTTAAAGATTTACAACATTGGACAAGCTACAGAGCAATGCTACTCTGTCATATTGAGTTACTGTGAGTCTAAATCTGTGATCTCTGGAAGCACATTGGTAGAGGAATTGTGCTGCCACCCAAAGGGTCACGGTTCAAATCCACCAGCTACTCTGTGGGAAGGAGATGTGATTTATTGCCTCTGAAAACACAGTGGGGTGTCAGCTGTAAGGCAGTTATGACTTGATGATACATAACTACTATAACAGAAACAACAATGAGTCTAAATAAACTATTAACTACAGGTCATACTTCTCAGAACTTTTGTGGAGGTAAGTAAAATTACATACACTGAGCGTCCATTGCACTCCAGGCATAGGATGGGTCTTAATAAACTTTGATTTCTTTCTTCTATCAGCCTTCAATTGTTAAAGGCTTGTTCCATGTCCCAAATATTTGTCTTCATGAATGTAGAGACCTCTAAGTGTTAATACCCTACTTACCAGAATTGCCATGATTAGATATAGAAAGTATTAGCTTTCCTATGGACTATAATTATTATATGCATGCTTCGTCTTCTCTATTCATCAGAGTTAAATTTCAAGAAATTAGGGCAATATAACTGGCTTCTTATAAGCCCTATGGGACCTCATATAATTATACCCATAGAAGATGTCCTTAATTAATGTTCATGGATGGATCAGAAAAGTGAAATGATAGAATTCAGTAGTAGTAATGACAAACTAAAAATACTTGTCACTGATGTTAAATTGGAACCAATTTGTAGCTGACCTTCCAGTAGGTTTTCAGAAGCTATAAATTACATAAGAGAATATTACCCATCTTTCTTCACTGGAGCAACTGAGAGATTCAAACTTCAAGATTAGCATTTGCAGCACAATTCCCTACTCATTAGACCACCAAAGCTCCACAGTAGTAATGATTGTAATAGCAATAATTGAAGGTAACATTTATTAGGAGCTTTGTGTCAAATACTAACCTGAGGACTTAAATTACATATTAACATTTATTTGATATGCCTCCATCAGTTGTCATTGTTTTAAGGATAAAATACCTATGGCGTAGCCGTACTTACAGACACAGCCTACATGTGTACAGTTAGTCTGAAAGAAGTAGAAGTTTGTCTAGATAATATATTCTTGTTTTATCTATTATTTGGGATATTGACTCATTATCACTAAATCTTCTAACATATAATCTGTGG
>NW_006399770.1:25893880-25928554 GCF_000299155.1 Elephantulus edwardii
TACAGACTGAAAACTCAACAGAGAGTTAGCTATGACTCTGTTCTGACTCCTTGGAGAAGAATTTGAGCTTTGCCAATGGACCTGGAAGCTCTGGTGGTGTAGCGCGTAGCAAGTGTGGTTGCTAACTCAAAAGCTATGTGCCTCTCTGACAGGGGAATGATGGGCAGTCTCCTCTTATTACAATTTACAGCCTCAGAAACCCACTGGAGGGTTGCTTTGACTCAGAAACAACTGAATATCAATGAGTTTGATTTCCTTTTTTGTTTTATTTTGTTTTGTTTTTTTACAGCAGGCCTAAGCATAGCAGACATTGTGAGGATGACACAGGGTTTCATTCTGTTATACATAATAAGGTCACTATGAGTCAGCATGGGCTCAGACACCAAATAATAGAAACAATTGACCTCCCGGGATTACTGTGAGGTTTGTATAAAATAATACGTGAAATATGTAAAAACCACTTAGCATAATGCCAAGTGTATGGAAGTATCTAATGTTAGCTTTCTTTGTTTAGTCAAGTCACTCATTCATGGTCAAAGACACAGTGCTTCAAACATCCTACTTCAAATAATGTATTCAAATGAGAACCAGAAATGCTTGTGTTGATATGTAAAGAGAAAAACTAGGGACTTTGAAGACAGAAAATGTCTAAGAGAAGCATTTTATGATTTATTGTCTTTTAGAAAAATAGATATTTGCCAAGCTTTAATATTTGTATATTGTGGTATTTTCAGTAACAACTTGGGCTCTGGTGGCATAGTAAGTAGAGTGTTGCCCTGCTAACCCAAGTAAGGTGCCTCTCTGGTGATTCTAATCTACCAACATGTCTTATAGAAGGAAGATGGGCAACCTCTTCCTGTGCTCTTTAAAGTCAAACTCATTGCTATTGAGTCAGAACCAACTCACAGCAGATTCTCCAGCAGGTTTTCAAAGGTTGTGAATCTCACCAGAAGAGATTGCTGGTGATTATCCCGAAGGGGCTGTTGGTGAATTTAAACCAGTAGAAAAGCTTGGCATTTCAATGAACAGCACAGTTCCTTATGGGTCATGCCATCACAATGGTTTACAGCTTCTGAAAACCCACTGGGCGTCAGCTATGAATCAGTTCTGACCTGACAGTAAGTAATATGCTTGTTTTTTGAGTCATATGCACTTAAAAGCTGGCCAATGAATGAGGAAGACTGAAGAAAAATTAATGCCTTTGAATCGTCGTGTCAGTGAAGAATTTTAAATATACTATGATATGCAAAACAACAACAACAACAAAAAATAAATAAATAAAACAACCCCAACAAATCTGTACAGCCAGAATGCTCCTGAGATGAAAGGAAGGTTAGACTCTGTCTAACATACTTTAGGATAAGGGTTAAGGTTAGGGTTAAGGTTATTAGGAGGGATCAGTCTCTGGAGGAAGCTCTTTTGGCTTAGGGGTAAGGTTTTAGACCATCAACCCACAGACATCCAGTTCGAATTCACCAGCTGATATGCAGGAAAAATAAAAAAATGGACAATCTCCTCCCATGTGATTTACTGCTTCTGAAAATCCACTGGACAGTCAGCTATGAGTCAGTTCTGACTCTATGATACATAACAACAGCAGTCACTGAAGAAAGACATCATCATGTTTGGTGAACTGAAGGTCAATGGAAAAAACAAAGACTCTCAATGCGGTGGATGGACACATGGCTGCAACAGTAGATTCAAACATGGCATCAATGGTGCCTGTGCTGCAGGCTAAGTGGTGTTTCATAATGTTGCTCATAGGGGAAGTATGAGTTGGAACACACTAGACTGCAGCTGACAACAATAATAAGTGTGTAAACACCAGCTGCTAACCTGTCCATTCTGGTGGGGCTTCCTACTGAGAATTTGCATGTCCACACCAGATACACTGAATCAGAATCAGCATTTTAAGTAGATTCCCAGGTCAATTCTATCTCAATGGATCTGAAATGGATAATTCTCAGCAAGGAGTAAGTCAAACCAGAATAAACACATTTGTAGTCCTAAGGCAACATTTTTTGGGGGTGGAGATTTTTTTTTCCCATTTTCTACTAGTTTATTTGCAAAATTTGAATACATTGTTTTCAAGAACAAATTCTTTCAATTTCCTTCACACCCCACCCCCACCAATCAAATTATACAACCCCATGATTAATTCCCACACCCCCTACACATCCTCATCCCTCTGCTTCTAAACTCTCCCACACCTCTTGGATCCTTATATTCATTCTACAATAATGGTTTTATACCATTTTTATCCTCATGGGACTGAGTAAGTTCACTCTGTATAATACTCTCTAGATCCTCCCAAGTTAATAATTTGCAAAATCATTGCTTCTGCGTGCTCCATAGTATCCCATTGTGTGAATGTACCACAGTTTCTCAATCCATTCATTTATGGTTGGACATTTGGGCTGTTTCCATGTTCTTGTGATGGTGAATAACGCTGCAATGAACACTGGTGAACAAATCAGTTAGTGCCTTAGTTTTCATATTCTTAGAGTAGTGGAATAGCTGGGTCATATGGAATTTCTATGTTCAGCTCTTTGAAGAAGCACCAAACTGCCTTCCAGAGTGGTTGTACCATTTTATAATCCCAACAACAATGTATAAGAGTTCCTTTCTCACCACATCCTCTCCAACATTTATTACTTGCTGTCCTGTTAAACTTTGCCACTGTTATTGGAGTGAGATAGTACCTCATTGTGGTTTTGATTTGCATCTCTCTTATCTGTAGCTACTGCCAACCTAAAGCAAGACTTAGAACCAAAAGTTAACCCATGTTTCCTGAAATGTTCATTATTCGGAGCCCTTATAAAGAATAAAAACTCTGGCTAGCTCAAATGGATAAGCATTGGCTCTTAACTATAAGGTTGGTGATTTGAATCTATGTAGAGGTACGTTGGACTAAAGACCTCGTATCTACTTCCAGAAAGTTATAGCCTTGAGTATCCTCCAGAACCATTTTACTCTGCAAAGGTGGTGGCATTGTAAAAAGGTGACATTGACCCATGGGAAACTTTTTTTTCTGCTAGAAAATAAATGCCCTCCTTGATTTAAAAAGATATATAATAATATCTAATTTGTGAAAATGATACAAAAACATATGAGCATATTACTATAGTTCTTCTCAGGGTTTTAGAAAGATCCAGAAGCTTAACCCTCATTCTTTTCATGGTGAATCTTTCTCAGGTGCAAAAGTAGCTAAAAGCCTTACTCTGAAAGGCAGCAAGCTTGGCTCCATTTCCTGTTTATCATTAAGAAGGACAGGTTTCTAACTCCTTTATATGGGTGCCTCCATTTGAAACATCAGCAATAGACCTTACAGACCTCTAACTTACAGGAAATTTCTGGTGAATAATACACTTCTCAGAAGAAATATATTAAGTTATGAAGGAAAACCAAGCAGTCTGCAGGTGTTTTTTCACTTGCTAGCAGGTGGCAGGGATCTAAATGTTAGAGCCTTCTTTATTCTAAGCAAAAATTAAATTGAAGCATGGCAGCCAGTCACTAAAATACAGAAAAAGTGGAGCCAGCCCTGGCTGAAAACAAGACCACAGTGGCGTTCCTTCAGTCTGCATCGCAGAATTACACTCATATTGTTGTGCAAGTCTGTCTTAGTGCTGCCCTGATTTGGTAGTGTCTGCTGTGTGTCACATACAAGCGGATCTTAGAGGTATGAGCAGGACTGTTAGTTCTATCTCCAGTGTCTTCGTGTGGATTCTGTGTGAGAAGGCTGAGTGCTCCAGAGCAGCAGAGACTTGACTGCTGCTATTCAAGCACTTGAGGTCTCTGCTCATACAAGTCCTCCCCCACCTCATGTGCCAATCAACATGAGGGCTGGATGGTCATGAGACTGGATGAGTCTGTCAGAGACAAGTGGGATGTCATGAGAATCTGCCCTCCACCCGTCACTGAGGCGGAGGTCATAACACAGTTCAGTGTAACCTCTCAGCATTGGGAAATCCTTCCCCGCCCCCCCCCCCCCCCCCCCCCCCCCCCCCCCCCCCCCCCCCCCCCCCCCCCCCCCCCCCCCCCCCCCCCCCCCCATTGGAGGAAAAGCCACTGTGGGCCAGAGCTCTAAATAAAGCATTTTGGCATCTGAATGGAATAAAAGTGATGAGAATAAACCGAGTTGTGGAAAGTGGAAGGAAGTCATTACCAAAAACAAGGGTGGAAGGAAGCCATTTTCATAAAGCAGGGCAATGTGTGGTGCCTTGAGCGTCAGCCACGCGTGCTTAGCCCCACAGTGCAATTCTCACAGTGACTAGCGAAAGGCCAGACACTGAGTGAGGTCAGCAGATCCACTGCTGGGGAAACGACAGGCTTAGCCACTGCCCAAACAACACTCCCATAAACTTCAGCTAAACCGTCTGCTTAGCCTTGCATGAGGATTTGAAGAGAAAGAACGCACATTCCAGAACAACTGTGCTTTGTTTTGCCTCTTCCCTAAGCTCTGAGTTCTTTTATTATGTCTTTTATATATTTTTTATTTATATATTTTTTCTTTCCAATCATTCATTGTTGCACTTTTCTCCTTGCCCAGCCCTTCCCCCCTCCATTTCGTGCTTCACTTTGAAAAGTAAAAGCAAAATTCTTTCACTGTTACATCTTTTCATTTCACTTTTTTACCATAGTCCATATATTAGGATCCAGGCACCTGGAAAATTCTTTGGCATTTAAAATCATGTTACCAGTGTTTTACAGTTTCCTTTGCCCCATCTATAGTTGGTTTTGAATTATGCACACAACACAGTTTTCAACAGACATCATAGATTGTTGGATTTAATACCAAATGAAATCAAACCCACTGCAATTGGAATGATTCTGGCTTGCAGAAGCTCTATGAGACACAGTAGAACTACCCTATAGAGTTTCCAAAGTCATAAATGTTTGGAATTGCCAACTTGTCAGATAGAAGGTCAGCATGTCAACCAATGTGCCTCTAAGGCTCTCAGCTATGATGTCAGTTTGAAGACTAAGTTAGGCCTGATTCACGCCATGGTCTTTTCAGTCACTTGCCATGCATCTGAGAGGTGGACAGCAAATAAGAAGGGCAGAATAAGAATTAATGCCTTTGAGTCCTGGTGTTGGGGAAGAATACTGTATAACCCTTGGACTGTCAGAAGAACAAATAGATACATCTTGAAAAAAACTACAGAGTACTCCTTAGAGGCAAGATGGAGAAATTTGGTCTTGTATACTTGGGGCATGTTGCAAGGAGTCGTTATTCCTTGGAAAGGGAAATCATTCTTGGAAAGGCAGAGGTCAGCGAAAGACAGGAAGATCCTTATGAGACAGATTGATAGTGACTGCGGCAATGAAACACTGACGATGGCACAGGATACAACAGGATTCAGATCTGTTGTTATAGGGTTGCTATGAGTTATACTCAATCTGGTGGCACTTAACAAGAATAAAATCCACTGCTGTTGACATTTCCAACTGAAAGTGGCCCCTGTTGGATTCCCAAAGTTGTAAATCTTTATAGGAGGACACGAGCTATCTTTCTTCCATGGAAAACCTAGTATTTAAACTGCCAACATTTTGGTTAACAGCTCTACGTCATCAGGTCTCTTGACATACTGCTTTGAAGTCAGAACTCATAGCTGACCTTCTAGTGATGTGGGTTGGTTGGGTTTTTTTCACCAATTCCACTTTATTAACTTCATTAAGTTATTCTTTGTTGAGAATACAGTGTTCAATATTTATTACATCTCATTGTCAAGAAAACAAAAAGTCTTAGCACTGGACCTATAGGAAAGGAAACATCATGATAAATAGAAAAAAGATTGAGATTGGCAATGACTTCATCTTACCTTGGTCCACAATCAATACCTGTGGTACTAGCAGTAAAGAAATCAGAAAGCATTGCATTGTGAAAGTCTGCAGCCAGGGACTTCTTCAAGTTATTGAGGGGTAATGATGTCAGTTTTAGGACTAAGGTGTGTCTGATTCAGGCCATTCAGGCCTTTCTGATCACTTGCTATGCATCTGAGACCTGGACGATAAAAAAAGATGGCAGAAGAATTGATGCCTTTGAGCAGTGGTGTTGGAAAAGAGTACTGACTATCCCATGAACTGACAGAAGAACAAACAAATATGTCTTGGAGAAAGTGCAGCCAGAGGGCTCCCTGGAGGCAAAGGCAATAAAGCTTCGTCTCATATGCATCCGGCTATTCCTTGGAAAGGTTATCATGTTAGGAAAGGTAGAGGGTAGGCGAGACAGAGGAAGACACTTAACCAGGTGGGTTGACACAGTAACTGCAGCAATGAGCTCTAGTGTGTCAGGAAGTGTGAGGATAAGACAAGGTTCATAGGGTCTGTATGGGTCATACTTGACTTAATGGCACATAACAACACCAACAACTTTATTAACTACCACTTTCATTAAAAATAACAATAATAAATTCACAGTATTCCTAAATATGAAGAAAAACACAAGTCCCTTTTCCTGCAAGACTCTGTATGGCTGTGTCCTTGGCTTGGTTCCTGCCAGTCCACAGGGAAGATATGGAGAGCCACCCCCTAGGAGGGGGAGGTGAATAATGAGAACACCAGGAATCCTGGATGTTGTAGAGGAGTCCTGGAGGGGCTTGGAGGAGATGCCTAAGGACCAAAGTTACTGTTGGAGGGATTGGCTACCATTTCTATCTGGGATGATCTCACATCCCATGCAGAGCCTCTCGTGCTGGATTTTACTTAACTCTGCAGTTTGTAACTTCTATAACCAGAGAATGAAAAATATGTTCCAAAAAATTATTTTCCTTTCCATTTGTTTTAACTGGCAGGGCCTGGCACCATCCTGTGCATCCTCAGGAAGGCCAGAGCTCGCAGCATAGGCAGCTGCCCCCCGGGGAGTTTTCAGACACTGTAAATACATGATAGGAAATTGTCCATCCTCCCTTGGAGCAGCTGTCAGATTTGAACTTCCTGCATTTAGGTTGATAGCACAACTCCTTACCACTAGGCCACTAGAGCTACCAGAACTTAATAAGTACCCCAAAATATTTGATAAGCAAACAAATGAAAAATGTTGTTAGGTGCCATCAAACATCAAAACCCTGCGACTCACAGAGACCTTATGAACAATGAGTCAGAATCTTGTACTATCCAGGCCATCCACATCATCTTTAATATATGTAAACTCATTGTTGCAGTTTCTTTGTCAGTCTGTATTATTGAGAGTCTTCCTCTCTTTTGCTCACCTCCCATCTTTCCAAACATGATGTCTTTTTCCAAGACTGGCCCCTTCTAACAACATGTCTAAAGTATGTGAAATGAAATTTCACTAAGCGTATTTCATGAAAACAGAGGCAGAATATTTATGTTTCCTGTGTGTCTAGTACATTAATGAACTGTTAACTGCCTTTGAATAAGCTCCAACTCATTTTGTTGTTGTTATGTGCCATTGAGTCGCCTTGCAACTCATGTTGTTGTTGTTGTTGTTGTTAAGTGCCGTTGAGTCACAGGCCACTCATAGCGACCCTGTGAAGGAGAGTCCTCGACACTTGGGTTCCTTTCATCCTCTCTCCACATAGGGTTTCTGGAGGCAAGCTATTATGGAAGTGGATGCCACTCCTGCTTCCAAGATTGTTTTAATCAGGGAGCTCCCCCCCACTCTCTGTCCGCATTTGGTAACCAACCATTAATGCATTTGACACATCAGTGTCACAGTGTTCAGCCTCACAGCAACCACAAGTTACTGCTGTATAGCAACTTGTACACCAGGGCTATACGACCTAGAGGAATGTCTGAACAAAAACAATGAAAGACAGGCCCGAGGGCCGCAGATTAAAAGTCACCCACCTTTGGCTTGGTAGCATCACTTTCTGTCCACTGGGCCCTCTTATCTCTCTCTGTGTGTTGATATTATTGTTGTTAAGTGCCATCGAGACGCAGGCGACTCATAGCGACCCTATATCCAACAGCTCTGAATACTGCTCTATCTTGAGCCAACCTTATTGTCTCTGGCATACCTAACCTCATTACCCAAGTCACTGACTCAATCCATCTCTTCCAGGGTCTTCCTTTCTTGCACTGTCGCTCCACTCTACCAAGCATGATGTCCCTCACCAAAGACTGATTCCTCTTTGCAACATTCCTGGATTATGTCAGACGGAGCTTCAAAATCCTTGCCTCCAAGGTGCAGCTTGGTTTTACCCTCTCTAGGTTGGATCTGTTCTCCTAGCAGCCCATGGTATATTCAATACACTTTTCAGACCAATAACTCAGAGTCGTTAGTTCTTCTATCATCCTTAGTCATTGTCCAGCTTTCTGATGCACAGCAAGTAATTGTGAAGACCATAGCCTGGATCAGGTGCACCTTAGTCTCTAGACTGATATCATTGTTCTTCAGCACTCTGGAGAGGTCCCTGACAGCAATTTTTCCTGGTGTCATTTGTCTTTTGTTTTCCTGGCTGCTGATAGTAAGAGTGTTGATTGCAGAGTCAAACAAGCTGAAATTGGTAACAATATCAATTTCCTCTTCATCAATCATGATACTGCCACTTGGCCCAGTGGTTAAGAATCTTTGGTGTGTTTTTTTGGTTTTTTTGTTTGTTTGTTTAATTATTGTTGGGGTTTGTTGTTGTTGTTGTTGTTGTTTTTATGTTGAGTTTCAAAACATATGGAAGGCTGCAGTTCTTGACCTTCTGCAGCAAACGCCTCAGGTTCTAAGTTTCAGAAAGCAAGGTTGTGTCATCTGCATAATGCAGATTGTTGATAGATCTTCCACCAATCCTGATACCACATTACTCCTCATAGAGCCCAGCCTCCCAGATGATCAGTTCTGCAAATATATTGAAAAGGTATGGAGATAGGATGCATCCCTGGAGTACACATTTCCTGGCTGTGAACCATGCAGTGTTTCTTCGCTCTGTTCTGATGACTGCCTCCTGGTCCAAATATAGGTTTTGCTTAAGCATAACCAAGTGTTCTGGGATGCCTATTTTTCTCAGAGTCAGCCACAATTCATTGTGACCCACACAGTCAAATGCCTTTGCATAGTCAATAAAACATTTCTACCAACTTTTGCAGTCAGAAATTGATCAAACATGCCATCAAGATGGATTAATAGTAATGGGTGACTAGAATGAAAAGTTGGAAACAGGAAAGAAGTTTCAGTAGTAAGAAAACATAGACTTGGTGACAGAAATAAGGCTGGAGATATAACAGAATTCTCTCAATCAATGATTTATTCATTGCAATTACATTTTATACAAAACGTAAACACAGACTATATACGTGGATTTCACCTGATGATATGCATAGGAATCAGATCAATTACATCTGTGATAAGAATCAGAGAAGCTCAATATCAGCTGTTAAAACTAGGCCAGATGCTGATTGTGGAATAGACCACCGACTACTCACTCATATGCAAGTTCAAAGAAAAGCTAGAGAAGCTTAAATCAAATCTACAGAAACCAACCTTGAGTCTATCTCACCTGAATTTCAAAACCATCTCAGGAACAGGTTTGAGTCCTTCATCACTAGTCAGTGAAGACCAGATGATCTGTGGCAGGATATTAAGAATATTATCCAGGAAGGATGCAAAGGATCATTACAAATATAGAGGAGGAAGAAAAGACCAAGAGGGATGTCAGGAAAGACTGAAAATTGAGAATGCGTAGTCATTATTGACAACACATTAAAACTCTACCCAATCTTGCACCACGCTCATAATCTCCTTTACAGTTGAACTCATTATTGCAGTCATTTTGTGTATCCTCATTGAGGGTCCTTCTCTTCTTTGATGACCTCCTCTAATTTCCCAAGCTTGGTGTCCTTTTCCAAGAAATGGCCCCTCTTGACAACATATCGAAGTATGTAAGAGAAGTTTCACTCTCCTTACCACTAAGGAGCACCTTGGTTGCACTTCCTTCAAGACAGACTTTGTTGATTTTTTTTACAGTCCATGGAATCTTGAATACTCTTCACCAACACCACAATTCAAAGGACTCATTCACTGCCACCAACAGGATTCTGAGGCTGTAAATCTCAACAGGACGAAACGATCCTTCCCTCATCCTCAGAGACTCTAATGGATTCAATCTTCCAGAGATATGTGGACTTAGGTCTTGCAGAACAGCATGTTGCTGGTGTTGATTGCCTTCAAGTCGAGCACGACTCATAGTGACCCTATGAACAAAAAGCCCGGAGCCCCTCTACAACTATTGGCATTTATCAAAGTTCATAGAATTTCCAGAAGCATGTTATTTAGGAAGTGGATGCCACTCCTGCTTCCAGACCTGTCACAGAATGTTATTGGTTGAGTTGCCTGCAATGCATAGTGGGCCTATGTACGACAGCTCCGAAACCTTCCCTTTTCTGAGCCAGTCTCACTGATTCTGACACACCAATCCCCATCACCCCAGTTACTGTATCAATCCTCTCATTTGGGTCTCCCTCTCCTGTGCTGTTTGTCCACCCTTCAGAGAATGATGTCCTTCTCCAAAGACAAATCTCGGCTGGCCACGTGCCCAGAGTAAGTGAGGTGGAGCTTCAAAATCCTAGCCTCCAAGGAGAGTCCTGGTTTAACCCTCTCCAAAAGAGACCTATTTGTTTTCTTGGCAGTCCATGTTCAAGACTTCTCTTCAGCACCACAACTCAAAGGCATCTATTCTTTTCTGTCACCCTTAGTCATTGTCCAGGTTTCTGAAGCATGACAAATAATTGAGAAGACCATGACCTGGATTAGGCACACCTTTGTCTCTAGGCTGACATTGTTGCTTTTCAGGACTCTGGAGAGATCCATGACAGGAGATTTTCCCAAGGCAATTTGCTTTTTGATTTCCTGACTGCTGATGGTGCCAAGAGTGTTGATTGTGGTGGAGCCAAGCAATTGTAATTGCTAACAACTTCAATCTCTTCTCCATCTATCATAGTGTTGCCAATTGTCCCAGTGTTAAGAATTTTTGTCTTCTTGATGTTGAGCTTCAATCAATGTTAAAGACTATAGTCCTTGATATTTTGCAGCAAGTGATTCAGGTCTTCATTTTCAACAAGCAAGGTTATGTCATCTGCACATCATAGATTGTTAATGAGTCTTCCATCAATACTGATACCACATTCCTCCTCATAGAGCCCTGCTTCCAGAATGATTGAAAAGATACAGGGACAGGATGCATCCCTGACACAGTCCTTTCTTCATTTTTTTCCCCAATATTTATGAGTCCAATCATCCCTGTACTTCTACAAGAGTACAGCAGACAGGGATAGATAAGAAACCACTTTATTTTGTTTAAGGGGAATGATAACACAGCACTTAACAGCTATATTGCAGTCTAAATCTTGCTTTTCCTTTCTTGATTTTGAACCATGCAGTATTTCCTTGCTCTCTTCTGAGAACTGCTTCTTGGTCCGAGTATGTTGTTGTTGTTGTGTGTTGTCGTGTCGCTTGTGACTCATAGCGACCCTATGTACAACAGCCCTAAACTCTGCTCTGTCCTATGCCAATCTTTTTGTTTCCGATACACCCATCCTGATCACCCCAGTCATTAAATCAGTCCACCTCATAGAGGGCCTTCCCCTCCTGCGCTGTCCGTCCATCCTCCCAAGCATGATGTCCCTCTCCAAGAACCAGTACCTCCTTACAACATGTCCAAAGTATGTTAGACAAAGCCTCAGAATCCTTGGCTCCAGGGAGCTACCTGGTTTAACCCTCTCTGGGATGAATCTGTTTGTTTTCCTAGCAAATTTTTACCCTCAATACTCTTCTCCAGCACCACAGCTCAAAGGCATCAATTCTCCTTTTGTCCTCCCTAGTCATTGTCCAACTCTCTGACGCAAAACAAGTGATTGCAAAGACCATGGCCTGTACCAGATGCACCTTAGTCTCTAGAAGACACCATTGCTCTTCAGAACTTTGGAAAGGTCCCTAACAGTAGACTTTCCCATCGCAATACGTCTTTTAATTTCTTGACTACAGGTGCCAAGAGTGTTGACTGTGGAGCCATGCAAACTAAAGCTGTAATCTCTTCACCATCCATCCTGATGCTGCCAATTGGCCCAGTGGTGAGAATCTTTGTCTTCTTGACATTCAGCTCAATCCATATTGAAGGTTGCAGTCTTTGACCCTCTGCAGCAGCAGCACTTCAGGTCCTCCTCAGTTTCAGCAAGCAGGGTTGTGTCATCTGCATAATGCAGATTGTCGATAGATCTTCCACCAATTCTGATGTCGCATTTCTCCTCATAGAGCCCAGCCTCCTAGATAATCTGTTCTGCATACAGGTTGAAAAGGTATGGAGACAGGACACATCTCTGGGGTACACCCTTCTCAATTTTGAACCATGCAGTCTTTCCTTGCTCTGTTCTCATGACTGCCTCTTGGTCCAAGTATAGGTTTCTCATTAGCACAATCAAGTATTCTGGGATTCCCATTCTTCTCAGACTCAGCCACTCTTTGTTATGATCCACACAAATGCCTTTGCATAATCAACGAAACACAGACAGATATTCCTCTGGTATTCCCTGCTTTCAGCTAAGATCCATCTAACATCAGTTACAATATCCCTAGTACCACGACCCCTTCTAAACCCAGCCTGGACTTCTGGCAATTCTCTGCTGATGTGATGTTTCAGTCTTTTTTGGATAATCTTCAGTAGAATCTTCCTTGCATGTGAAATCAATGATATTGTTCTATAGTTTCTACACTCTGTTGGGTCACCCTTCTTTGGGATGTGAAGATTTCTTCCAGTCAGTTGGCCAAGTGGTTGTTCTCCAGATTTCTTGACACAACTTGGTGAGCACATCCAGGGTGGCATCTGTTAGCTGAAATATGTCAATTGGTATACCATCTATTCTTGGGGCCTTATTTTTTGCTATTTCCTTCAAAGCAGCCTGAACTTCTTCCTTCATCACCATAGGCTCTTGCTTGTATGTTGTTTCATTAAATTATTCTGTGTCATCCAATTCATTTTGAAACAGTGACTCAGTATATTCTTTCCATCTTCTTTTAATACTTCCTGGATAGGTTTCATATAAGCGTGATCAAGTGTTCTGAGATTCTTATATTCCTCAAAGTTAGCCACAATATGTTTTGATCTACACAGTCAAATTCCTTTGCCCAGTCGATGAAACACAGATAGACATTCTTCTGGTACTCTCTGCTTTCTGCCAAAATCCATCTGGGATTGGCAATAATGTTCCTAGTGCCACGACCTCTTCTAAACCCAGCCTGTATTTCTGGTAGTTCTCTGTCAATGTACTGTTCAAGTCTTTTCTGGATAATCTTCAACAGGATTTTACAGTGGGTGATATTAGTGATATTGTACAATAATTTCCACATTCTTTTGGAATGGTAATAAATATGAATCTCTTCCTCCCAGAAGGGTGTCGGCTACCTTAATCTCATCTTTTGGAAAGGATATCTTCAGTCTCACGTCTCCTTCAGGGTCTGGCTTTTAAACTGAGCGACATCTTAACACACACAGCATCAGGATCCCACAGAGTCACGCAAGACTGGATCTGAGAGCTCTCTCTAATCTCCTTAAGCAGGAACACCTTCCTCCCAGAAGGGCGTCAGCTCTCTTAATCTCATTTTTTGGGACAGGATATCTTCAGCACAGAATGAGACAGACTATATTCCAAAAGAGCTTCTTTTAAAGGACTCTCTTTGCTCTCAGCTGTCAACTCAGAACCAACTCACAGCTAATACCTTCGGCAGGATTTCAGTGGCTGTAATTCAGTATAGAGTCTAAAGTGTGCCTGATCCAGGCCATGATCTTTACAATTACTTGCAGAGAGCTGGACAATGACTAAGAATGATAGAACAAGAACTGCTGCTTTTGTGGTGCTGGAGAAGAGTATTGAATATACCATGGACTGCCAAGACAACAAATAGGCGTTTCCAGGAGAACATGAAGCCAAGTTGCTCATGGGAGGCAAGTTGCTTATTTTATCTCTGTGTCACATATTTTGGATCTTTTGCCAGGAGGGGCCAGTCCTTGGAGAAGGACATCACACTTAGAATGGTGGAGAGACAGAATAGGAGAGAAAGAGCCTGGATGAGATGTATTGACACAAAAACTAGAGCTGTGAGAGCAGGTTGGTAAAATTGGATTGGGACAGGGCAGGGTTCAGAGCAACTGTACATAGGGTCACTACGAGTCACAGGTGACTCAACGGCACATAATAATAACAACAATTGCATCTTTTGCCCACCTTTCTCCTTTGGAGCTGCTGGTGGATTTGAACCATCAGAGAAGTGCCGCCATGGGGTTAACAGCTCACCTTCTGGCAAACTTAACCACCAGAGCTCTCTTTCAAAGGATAAGAAGTAAGGAGTTAAGAGGTATTGAAAAAACTCCTCATGGTATAGTTCTGAAGGTCAGTTGTTTGAATTCATTGGTGGCTCCAAAGGAGAAAGATGCAGTAGTCTTCTCCTGTCAATATTACAGCCACAGAACTTCAGTGGAGGGTTGCAAGGGGTCTCAACTGACTAGAGTTCAGTGGTTTTGGTTTATTCAGCGTCAAGCAACTTGGAACTTACATCCTAGTGAAGGTTCTTGTTGAGCACTATCGAGCTGTAACTGACTCCAGCAGATTCTCAGAGGCAATAAATTGTACAGAAGGAGATTGTTCATCTTTCTTCAGCAGAATACCACCTATGTCTATTGCAGAGATGACAGAGAATTGTTGCATGGTTGTCCTTGCCTAGTGCTCTATAAAGGAGCACATAGTAAAGGCATCCTGCATATCGTGCATCAGAAGACCATTTAGATAGCTTTTCAGAAGGTGCTTTTTTAATATTATTGAGGAGTCAGGCACTAAGATATCAAAGTTGACAGGTAAAAGGTAAGAAATGTTGACAAAAAAAGAAGAGATTTAAGAAAGTCTATCGTGCTAGGCAGAAGGTAACATCGTAAAAGCTTCCCTGAATGATAAAGTAGGTCTAATTAGTGAGTTAACAGGTGTGCATATGAGGCTAAATGAGATAGATAAAAAGGGAGCTTGCTAGGCATCTTGCTGAACTTAGAATCTATGCTGAGAATCACATTGAATCTTTGGATGGTTCAAAGCCACGGTTGGTCCAGATAGATTTGTATCTCTGACTAGAGTGCTAGGATTAGGCTGGAGTGGAGTGGAGTGGAGTGGAGTGTAACTAGAGATCAGTCTGTTAGAAGTTGTTCTACCAAATCAGATTGAAGATTATTACAACTTGGAAATAGCAAAGGTTAGGATTTGGACTTTAGAGCTATTGAGAATCTGATGAACCAAAAAAAATCTACTCAGGTCCAGTAAATATTTACAGGAGGGATCTATCCATCCTTCTTCTTCAGAGTGGTTGGTGAATTTTAACCACTTTAATTTCAGTTAACAGCACTGTATGTAATGAACATTAATGGATTGTTAAATAATAGATAAATTGTGATCGAAAAATGAAAGGGAGGATCTATTCTTGTCAAACTAAATGTTAAATGATACAATTTACTGAGATGGAAAAGGCAGGAGGAATGAGAGAAGACAGCTAAAGAATTCAGTTGAAGACATATATGCTTAACCCAATAGGACAGTCTAGAGCCAAAGTGGGCTTGTCTAAGAATGGTTACATAATCATATTGTATGCTATACATATAACAACAACAATACTATGCTGGCAATGAAAAACAGAGGAAGAATAGTCTTGCATTCACAGTAAAAAAAGTCAATTCCAAATTCCATCCTGAAATACAATGTTGTGAGTGATAGGATATTATAAATATACATACAAGGAAGACCTATTAAAATGACTATTATTCAAATATATGTTCCTACATCTAGAGCCAAAGAGGACAAAATTGAAAATTTTTACCAAATAGTGTAGTCCAAAATTGACTGTACATTCAATCAAGATATGCAAATGATAATTGGTAATTGGAATGCCAAAGTTGGAAACAGTGAAGAAAGCATTGTAATTGGAAAATATGAGCTTGGTGATAGAAATGAGGCTGGAATTAGAATGGTTGAATTTTGGATATATAAGGATTTATTCATTGCAAATACCTTTGTAAAAGGACACAAATGATAACATTAAACATGGTACTCACCTGATGGTCTCCATAGAAATCAGATTGACTACATTTATGGAAGAAATCATTGAAGAAGCTCAGTATTGACAGCCAAAACTAGGCCGGGGCAGACTGTGGGTTAGACCATCAAATACTCATATGCAAGTTCAAATTGAGACCTAAGAAAATGAAAATAAGTCTATAAGAACCAAGATATGATCATTAATCTATTCTATCTGAATTTCAAGTTTATCTTAAGAATAAGTTTGAGGCATTGAACACCAATGATTGAAGACCAGATGAGTTGTGGGGTGATATCAAGGATATGATTCATGAAGAGAGCAATCGTCATTACAAATACAGAGAAGAAAGAAAAAATTGGAAATGGATATCAGAAGAGACCCTGTGAATTCCACTTGAGTGTCTAAAAGTCCAAATAAAGGGAAACACACCTATTTTAATGAGCTGAACAGAAGATTTCAAAGAGCAGCTTGAGAAGACCAAAAATAAGCATTATAATGGAATGTGCAGAGAGCTGGAATTTGAGAACACAAAGGGAAGAATTTGCTCTGCATTTCTCAAGCTGAGAGAACTGGAAAACAAATTTAAACCTAGAGTCACAATAGTGAAAGATGCTATGCACGAAATATTGAATGATCTAGAAAGTATCAAAAGAAGATTGAGGGGAATGTACAGAATCACTGTGCCAATAAGAACTGACTGACACTGAAAAATATCAGGATGTATAGTAATGAAGGAGGAAGTAGAGGAAGTAGAAGCTACATTGGATGGCACTGGCAAAAAATAAGACTCCAGGAATTGATGGAATATCAATTTACTTGTTTTAATTAACAGATGCAACCTTGGATGTGCTCCAGTCTATACCAGGAAATTTGGTGGACAGCTGTCTGGCCATTGGATTTGAAAAAGTCCATATTTGTTTCACTTTCCCAAGAAAGGTGATCCAATAGAATGTGGAAATTATTGAACAATATCATTAATATCACACACAAAATGCTGCTGAAGGTTAGTCAAAAGTGGCTAGAACAGTACATAGGGAACTGCCAGAAATTCAAACAGGATTTAGAAAAAGCTTTGGCATCAGGGATATCATTGCTAATATCAGATGGATCCTGGCTGAAAGTGGAGAATAAGAGAAGAATGTCTATTTGTGTTATATTGACTATGCAAAGGCATTTGACTGAGTGAATCATAACAAGGTGTGGCTGACATTGAGAAGAATGGGGATCCCAGAGCACTTAATTGTGCTCATGTGAAACCTATACCTGGACCAGGTGGGTGTTGTGCAAACTAAGCAGGAGGACACACTGCATGGTTAAAAAAGAAGAAGGGAGTTTGTCAGAGTTGTATTTTGTCTCCGTACATATTGCTGACCAAATTATTCAAGAAGCTGGACTCTATGAAAAGGAATGCGGCATCAGGATTGGAGGGAAACTCGTCAATAACTTGTGTTATGCAGATGACACAATCTTGCTTGCTGAAAGTGAGGAAGACTTGAAGCATTTATTGCAGAAGTTCAAAGAATGCAGCCTTCAATATGGATTGCATCTCAATGTCAAAAAAACAAAGATTCTTATCACTGGACTGATAAGCAACATCATGGAGACTGAAACTGTCAACAACTTCATCTTACTTGGATCCCTAATCAATACCCTTGGTACCAGAAGTCAGGAAATGAGGAGACATATTGCATTGGGAAAGTTTGCAGTTAAGTACCTCTCCAAATTATTGAGGTGTAAAGATGTTAATTTGAGGGCTAAGATGCATCTAATTCAGGCCATGGTTTTTCTGATCACTAGTTATACATATGAGAAGTAGAGAATTCGTAGCAATGACAGAAGAATAATTAATGCCTTTGAGTTGGGGTGTTGGCAAAAAGCACTGAACATAAAAAAAAAGCTGACCCCACAGAGAGTGGAAATTATCAAACACTATCACTGATATCACACACTAGCAAAATCCTTCTGAAGATTATCAAGAAATGACTGGAACACTGTCAGACAACTACCAGAAATACAAGCTGGATTTAGAATAGGTCGTGGAGATGGTTCAACTGTTGCTATATGCAGTTGATATGATAGTATACAAAGAAAACCACAAACACTCAACAAAAACTTAGTTAGTAGGCCAGTTTAGTAGAGAGGCAAAACATAAGATCAATATCCAAAAATCAATAGGATTCCTCTACAGTAACAAAGAGAACTCAGAAAAGGAAATTAAGAAAGGATCCCATTTACAATAGCCAACCGCAAGTTGAGATACTTGAGAGTGAACCTAACTAGAGATACAAACCTCTATACAAAGAAAACTACAGAGCATTTCTGCAAGACACAATAAAAGACCTAAAGAATGGGAAAATGTGATCTTTTCATGGATAAGAAGATTCATTATTGTGAAAATGACAATCCTACCAAAAGCAATCTACATGCTCAACGCAATCCCAATACAGATGCCACATTAACTTTTCAAGGAGATTGAAAGGGAAATTATCAAATTTATTTGGAGAGGCAACAAACTTCAAATAAACACTTCTGAGAAATAAAAATGAGATGGGAGGCATAGCACTACCTGACCTCAGAACTTACTACACAGCAGTAGCAAACAAAACAGCATGGTACTGGTACAATGACAGTCACATAGACCAATTAACAGAATTTAGAACCCAGAAATAGATGCAGCTATCCATAGTCAATTGCTATTTGACAAGGAAATAAAAGCTATGAAATGAGGAAATGAAACCCTCCTCAACAAATAGTGCTGGCAAAACTGGACTTCCACCTGTAGAAAGTTGAATCAGCATCCACAACTCACACCATATACACACAAAAAACCCCCTCAGATCAGATGGATCAAAGACCTAGGAATAAAGCCCCAAATGAAAAAGTTCATAAGAGACAAACTGGGATCAAGCTTAGAAATGCAAGTCCAAGGTATAAGGAGACTGCCAAATACAACCAGAAATAAAATTGATAAAATTGATGAGTGGGACCTTCTAAAGATTAAATCCCTGTGCACATCAAAAACGTTTTCCAATAGGGTGAAAAGAAAACCTACCTACAAACATTTGGTAATACCATCTCAGACAAGAGTCTCATGTCAAAATTTACAGAATATTCCTGGTCCTCCACAAGAAAAAGACTGATAACCCAACTACAAAATGGGCAAAAGATGTGGAAAGAAATTTCACAGAGAAATGCTCAAAATCACTGGCAATAAGAGAGATGCAAATCAAAACCACAATGAGGACCATCTCCTCTAGTAACAGTGGCAAAGTTTAACAGGACAGCAAGTAACAAATGTTGAAGAGGATGTGGGGAGAAAGGAACTCTTATATACATTGGTGTTTGTATTGTAAAATGGTACAACCACTATGGAAGGCAGTTTGGTGCTTCCTCAAAAAGTTGAACATAGAAATTCCATATGACCCAGCTATTCTTCTATTTGGAATGTACCTGGAAAAAATGAGAACTGAGGCACAAATGGATACTTGTACACCAATATTCATAGCATTATTCACCATAGCAAGAACATGGAAACAGCCCAGATGTCCAAGAACAAATGAATGGATTAAGAAATTATGGTACATTCACACAATAGAGCAATGATTTTGTAATTATTACCTAACTTAGGAGGGACTTGAGAGCATTATACAGAGTGAAGAACTCAGTCCCACAAGGATACATATTGTTTAAAAAAATTATTATAGAATGAGTATAAAGTTCTAAGGGGGAGTGGAAGCAGAGGGATGAAGATGTGCAGGGGGCATGAGGGATTTATTATGGAGTTGTAAAATTTGATGGGTGGGGGGTGAGGGAAATTGGAAGACTGTTCTGGAAAACAATGTATTCAAATTTTGTAAATGAGAATAATAAACAAAAAGAAGTGGTCAGGGAACTAGAGACATTATTGTTAATGTCAGATGGATCTTGGAAGGAAGCAAAGAGTACCAGAGGGATGACTATCTGTGTTTCATTAATTATGCAAAGGCATTTGACTGTGTGGATCACAACAAATTGTGGATGACTTTGAGGAAAATGGGAAATCTTGAACATTTGTTTGTGCTTATGTGAAACTTATTCTTGGATCAGGAAGCAGTCCTCAGAACAGAACAGAAGAATTGATGCCTTCAAGTTGTGGTGCTGGAGCAGAGTCCTGAATATACCAGGGCCACCAGATAAACCAATAGGTCTGTCTTGGAGAGTGTGAAACCGAGTTTCTCCTTGAAGACTAGGATTTTGAAACTCCCATGGATGGCCAAAAGAACAAATAAATATGTCTCAGATAGGGTGCAGCCAGAGTGCTATTTGGAGGCAAAAATGATGAGGCTTCACCTCACGTACTTTGGACATGTTGCTAGGAGGGTCTATTCCTTGGAGAGGGATGTGATGCTTGGAAGTGGGGAGGGTCACTGAAGGAGAGGAAGACTCTCAACCAGGTATATTAATACAGTGACAGTAACTACCACAATGGGCTCTAGAGTGTCAGGAAGTGTGAAGATGGCACAGGATAGGATGGACTTTAGCTCCACCGTTCATAGGGTTGCTATGAGTTGTACTCAACCCTATGGCACCTAGTAAGAACAAATAGATCTGGAATGGAGGCAATGAACCAAAACTTGCCAACATATTCTTCACCTGGTGATGTTCTGATTTCTTCATCTAATGAATTGAGAGAGAAAAGATTTTTGTGGATCCTTAGTGTACGTGTATATACTTCAGAGAATCTCTGAATAGCTTAGAATTTTTGCATATTTTTAAAATTTATTTCATGAATGTTCTTTTTTTTTTCCAGAGAGAGAAAGGATAGCAGTTTGTTTTAAGGTCTATAATACGAAATCAGTTAGGGACCACAGAGGGTAATTGAAAGATGAATGTCAACAAGAGTGTGTGTTCACTGTTCTGAGCCAGAATACAGAGAACAGCACATGGAAGGAACTCAGAAGAGCTCTGATAAGAGCCTGAGGATTGGGGAAAGGGGAGCTTTAAAGAAGAGAGAGTGCTCCACAGAGTCAAACACCTCTATGATGCCACATAAGACAAACAAATGGGTTCCCTGATGCAGGTTGTGTGTGGTCTTTGCATGAAATGTGACCAGATAGAAGAAGTGACTATGAGATGGAAACATGGAGATGGGAAGTGTGAGAAACTAAAAGGGAAGGGGAGAAAGTTAAAGGTGGAGCTTTAGAATGCAAAGCAGGTATTCTCCTTTTTAGGGATTTCTAGTGGCCTAGTGGTAAGAAGTTGTGCTGCCAACCCAAAGGTAAGTAGTTTGAATCCACCAGTTGCTCTGTAAAAGAAAGATAGGCAATATTCTCCCTTGAGATTTATGGCCTCTGAAAACCTGCTGATGGATCGGTTATGAGTTAGTTCCAACTTGATGGTACATAACAATAACATTTCCCCCTTTAAGATAGGAGGGACTTGTTCAGTGAGCAAAAACTTTTACACAGTCAAAATAGTAATTAATCAAGCCTAAAATACAGCAAAGAAGAAACCAGAAGATTAGGTATATTGGTACTTACTGTCATCAGGACACATTTCAAAGAAGGGCTATAAATTGATTTCATAAGCATGATTAATAAGCTTGTGGACATGTGAAGATGACCAATTAATTGGAAAAGAGTGGAGGAAGAAAATAGGATTAAATATTTGTCTATTCTCTTTTCACCTCCTTTTATTATTCAAAGAATATTTTCTCAGTTAATATAATGTCTTTAGAATGGAAATTGCCTGTAACTCTGAGTGACTACAAGTATGAAAGTATTAACAGTTAGAAGATAGATAATCCAATTTGCAATTATACTTGCACTCCTGGTCTTCACACTTAAAAACAGCATATTCTTTGAGGTCACGTTGTTCATTTCCTCATCTGGAATTTTAACACTAAATACTGTGCTAAATCAGTATAATTTGGTGCTTCTTTCACTTAGGTCTGAAACATCCTCCATATGTATAAACATACCCATAAATAAAGGTGCTAATGCTGGAAGGAGAACAATCCTTTAATAAGAAACTTAACACAAGTAGCTCCTTAGATGGAGGGTCCCTATAAACCTCAGTTTAAATTTAAACATTGTCTACTTAACGTAATGGAATTATTGTGTCCTTTGTCCAGGCACTGGCCTTACAAGAGTCTACAAATGATAGCTGTAAATTGTGTCATTCATCTGTCGTTGTGGAGTATATTTTATTTAACTAATGGCTAACCAACTTCATACAGCTCACAAATACATGGAGGGCTGAGTGCAGCTAGAAATATTAGAAATGGTGGTAGACTCTAAAGGTAACTGAGACTAGGTGCAAAGATGTTAGTCTTTGTGGCTCTTGCTTTAGGAACTCTACCTTGTGGTTGGAAGAAAGCCTTGTAGGTCCTAATAATTGTCTTAGCTATTCCTTTGCTTTCTTGTCCCAATTATGGGTCAGTGTTTCAGACAGATCACAGATTTTTTAATAAGAGTAGACCTTATAGAAACCAGCATCTGGTATTATCAAAGGATCTCATTCTTCTAAATAAGGAGTATTCAATTACCTGTCCCTATTCATGACATCTGGTACAAAAGGAGAGATCATTAAATCCACAATATTGTATTGTCTCTGTGAAACTTGGCTTTCTACGTGTTGTCTGAGTTCCTACAAGGGGTCAAGCTCATTTTGTTGTTGTTGGTGGTGGTGATAAGTAGCATTGTCATCCTAACCCAGAGGGATTCAGCATGTCTCTCCCCTGGCCTGAGAACCCAGGCTCTCTCATGGGTATGGACATATCTCTGCACACATACATTATTCTGACCTGCAGTCATGGTCATTCTGTCAAGTTAGGTTTTGCTTTTCAGAAGATGCAGCCTGTGCTTGGTGTGGCGGTTTACAACCTGCTGCCTCAACAAATATCAAGTTGGGCTTTGCAATTTTGTAGTTAAAGATTGTGGCTATAGGGGTACTTTTTTTGTGGAACTTGCATATTCTGTTGTTGCCTCTCATATATCACAGCCTTATTCATAGTCACCAAAGGCTAGGCCTTTGCTAATGACCTCGCATCTCTGCCACGCGGAGGTTTTTATTTCTTAGGATTCTAAGCATCTTTTATCAGTAATTAGGATGGTTTCAGAGAATACCTTGTGTTGACTTTCTTTACTAGGAATGGGAAGTCTGAGGGTTTTACCACCCCTCAAGTGTGTTGCAAGCTTCAATGGAAAAACTCTTAGGATCCAAAGAAATTTCCTTTTAAAGCCTAGAACAAGAGTACACTCAGATTACAAACAGCCTCTTGAGTCTGTGGTATTCTGACTGAAAAACAAATCCTTTTAATAGTTATCTTTCTTTTAAGCAAATAAGAAATGTACTTTCAGTTAAAAGAAAAATAAAAATCCCATTCTTTTTTTCAGACCCTTTAGAAATTGTCATAAATGTGATAGTATTGTAGAAAAGCCTCTCACCAACCAGATGCCGTGGAGTTTCTTCTGACTCTTGGCAGACCCTTGTGTGTCAGAATAGAACTGATCTGTGTAGGATCATCAATAACTGCTTTCTCAGAAGGGAGCTTTCAAGCCACAGTCCATGGGGAGTAGCGCTACTAACTCTAAAGCCTCACGTTGCTGGTAGTTTGAATCCACTGTGATTCCATATGAGAAAGATAGTCTCCTCTTGGGCAATTTACAGTCTCAGAAACCCAATGGCAGGTCAACTAATAGTCAGTTCCAACTGTAAGTCAATGAGATGAAAGAGATTTTTCGACCACCAGGCCTTCCTTTCAAGTTGCTTTTTGAGTGGACTCAAATGTTCAACCTTTAGCTTAGGAGGCAAGCTAAAAGATATGTGTCACCAAGGATGGCACTATTTCAGGTAATTGGAAAAATGCTCCTATCAGAGCACAACTTTTTTGTTTGTGAAAACTCCAGACTCCAGCTACACCCACTGGTATTAGGACAGCTCAGACTGCTGTGAGGCTGGGCTGCACATGTTGACATTTAGATTCTAAAAGTAGAGCCTTGGAGTCCATACTTGACCCACAGTCTTGACCTCAAGCCTTGCCCCCTGAGAAAACCACAGCTCAAGAGATCTGCTTGTAAAGCTCAGTGGTCACTGCAGCCAACTTGATTTACTGTGAACTCTTTGTCTCTTCTCTGCCTAGGTGCAAGTGTAATCTCCATGCCACTGTGTGTGTATATGACAACAGCAAATTGACATGTGAATGTGAGCACAACACTACAGGCCCAGACTGTGGGAAGTGCAAGAAGAATTATCAGGGCCGGCCTTGGAGTCCAGGCTCGTATCTCCCCATCCCCAAAGGCACTGCAAATACCTGTGAGTAACTGCTCCATGTTTTGTGCACAATGACCTGCTAGTTCCTCTCAGTTTCACTTGCAAACATGATTTTATTCCTCTTGCTAATTGTTCCATTCCTCTTCAAAACGCAACTGACAGCTCGAGTCCCCCATTTTGCCTCTTGTAAACACTTTTTAGCACTCTCATTCAACATTCACATTAAGCCTATTGGAAATCATTGAAACCACAGAAGCAATTTATTCTAAGTGGATGAGACAGGAGCAGCTATCCCCCTCCTCCAAATTAATTTCCTATTAAAATAACAAAGCCCTTCAAAACCCCCAACACAAATGTCATTTTAAATCTAAACAACACTTGCACAATTTCTCTGAATGTTTACAATTCCATTCCCATATCGGGGCACCTGAGAGATGATTTGTCCCTCTCCAGTCATAGCCAGAGCCTTACTTTGCACGGTAAGATAATTAACTTCTTCCAAACTTGAGCTGTGAGGCCAGATCTGCCACAGATCCTGTCAGCAGAGGCCACCTTTGGATAAAGAACATAAGTCGGGGATCTCATTAAGGAAAGGGATGATTGTATGCATGTGAAGGGAAAAGCAACATTTAAAAAATAGGGGTCATCAACAGAATATCATTAAGTAAAAGGAAAGTCCCAAGGAAGTATACAAAAGTTAGAGCTAACACAGGTATATACATTTACATACATAATTTGGCCTTATCTATAATAGACATTAACAAAGAGATAAGAAACTGGCATTAATCTTATAAAGAAAAGAACACAAACATTAACACGTGGACTGCCCCATATGCACTCACATGTTTGCTCCACTATCTACACAGTCATAGGAAAGTATGCCCTGATGTCTAAGGGGGAAAGTGATGACTTCCAGAATAAATTGCCCAGTTCCACAGATGGCCCCATTAGCAACCTCAGAAGCCCGAGATTTGCTCTTTCAACGGAAGAGTGAGGCTGGGACTACACCTAGTGAGTGAGAAGTAACAGAAGCTGCAGGTTGGTGAGCGGCAGGGAGGTAAGGACTTGAAAAGGCACCAGCTCCTTGCAAGACTCATGACGTTATTGAGCTCTCAGAAGCAGCAGCTGTGAGGAACCAAAACCTAAAATCTAATATCACAGAAACCAGGACCTTATCAACTGAAATGTAAGAGTAATGGACCAAGTAACAAGCCATGAAATTATGATAAAATTTCTATGAGGAAAAAAAAATCTTTTGAAAGGTTAAAAAAAACAACCCTTTTCTGCCTTTTCTGCAAGGGTATTCAGTTCTTTCTGTTAGAAGAAAATTTGACAGTTTGGCTCCTAATATTAATACATTAAAGCTCTACTGAGCAGAAATGTTGATTTTTTTTTCAAGGTGATTTTATTAATGGAGACTCTGTGGGTTTTCCTCAATCTTCAAGGGTCAGAGACTCATGAATACAGAAGGAATCTCTAGAGCTTTTTATTTGTAACAGTGTATGGTTGGCTACCTAAGAAGTCCTACCATCACAGTTGTCATATTTAGTTTAAAGGTCTCCCAAAATGAAAATGGCTCTGATTTACTATTCAGGGTTGGATGCTTCTTTGGTGAAGCAAGATGGAAAAGAAAAGAGTTCCCAAATATTGACTGGTTTGGTCCAACATCAAACAGGGTCAGCTTGCCAAGGTTATAAGTGAGAGAGCGAGGGCACGCTGCTATAGAAGGTATTGGCTTGCATTCCAACTTGACCTTGTTTTCTTCTACTTAAAACTATATTTTAACATCTTTATTTCAAGGAATTTTCACTGTGAAGATGTTCTTTTTCTAGCCAAGCTTTCTTGCTGAAATGAAAAATTGTTTTATTCTTTCAAGAAATGACTCCTATACCCTTAATCCTTTACCTTATTTATAACTCCCATTCACTGGCTGGCCAAAGGAATATTAGAATGCTTTTTTGGTTTTCCTTGTGGATTCTGCTGTCCATCCTTCTCTTTGTTTTTACCGACCTTCTCTATATTTCCTGACTTTTCTACATCTTCTAAAATATGAAGGTATAACATGAACACAATGACAAGGTTCAAATCAATGTTTTAATCCCTCGTATGGCATAAATGAAATAAAAGGGTTGCGGAGATTCTCTGCAGTCATTTGTTCTTGGAATAGAGAAGTCTTTCACTGCAAAAAATCCCTTGAGATGTATTTCTGACACATCAGACTATGCTTCAAAATGTCCAAGCTGTTCAGGGGTTTGATGCATAGACTCTGGGATCCATGTCAGTTCCTGTATCCATTAACCGTGTGGCCTTGAAAAGGAAACCTCGTGTCTCCATGACTTGGTTTCCCCTCTGAGCCAAGAAGATAATAATAAATATTTATTCAAGAAGGATTTTGAGAGGCTTGAATAAGCTATTGTGTGTTAAGTGTATAGCACAGCTCCTTCGACAAATGAATGTCAAAAAACAACCTACTTTTATGATATTTCAAAATAAGGCAATCTTTCCCATTGCCAAGTAGTTTTTAACTGTTATGAAAATTATCTTTTTACATCAATATTAAATATCTTCTGTTTGCCAGTCATTTCTTTTCTTTGTAAGTCCTTAGAGAACTATATTGACCCTGGTTTCTTTTCATTGACTATATTTTAATGTGATAAGATTTTTATGTTTCCTGCTTAATTGCCTGGGAATCTTCTAAATTTTAGTGTGCTAATTCAAGCTAAGCACAAGATTTCATAACACTTGAATGATTCTCATGTCATTAGCTATTGTTTGCATGCATGCACATCTGCACACATAAATGTAGTCACATGATTCTACCTGGTGCTGGTAAAGAGTGTCACTGCCAAACCGAAGGCACAACAGATAGATGCTGAGTCCACCAGCTGCTGTATCGAAGATGGGCAATCTTCTCCCATGTGACATACTCCCTCTTAAAATCCTCTGAAGGGTCAGCTATGGTCGATTCCAAATCAACAGCACATACAACAATATAATAATAGCTCATGTGGCATAGCCCATAGAGAGCTACACTTCAACCCCAAAGACCATGCCTCTCTGATGCCTCAAGTTCCTTAGTGATTCTAATGGAGAAAAAGAGTCAATCTCCTCCCTTGTAATTTATAGCCTCAGAAATCCAACAGAGGATCAGCTATGAATTGGTTCCAAGTCAATGTCAATGAAACAAAATGACAGAATATAATACAATACCTAAGAAATAAAGGAGTCATTACACCCTTTGGTCCCTCAATAACAATTCCTCAGTGGCCTGGAAATGCCATCTCATCTGCACTAGATAATCTCTGTATTTAGTGTAATCTCCATGAGGCATAATACTTTTAATGGGAAAATCAGTTCTTACCCACAATCTCCAGACATTTTAACAAGACACTTAGAAGATCTTCAGTTACCCAGGAAATTACCCTCATTGGAGAACACCAAGCCCTTCACTGAGGGCTTCATAACACCATTGGAAGCCCTACATTCCAGAGCAATCCCCAAACCATTTTTAAATAGATTGGATCGAGACAGGAGAAAAGAGTAAAGAACCTTGGCTCTATATAAAGAAGTCATACTATTTTCCTAAGCTTTTCTACTATAGTAAGTTTTGGGAAAACGGAAATAATATCTTTAGTGATCATTATTTTTCTACAAAGTTTAGTTTTATCGGAAAGGCATGTTTCTTCTTATTATTGATCTTCATTCTATTTTTGATAGAATTCTATTTTAACTGTCCTTTGGATGTTAAGCCTATCTCTCAACTACACAGCATCGCGCTTAATTAGAATTCTCTTGATCCTTGTTTCCCATCTCATAAATGAGAAAGCAGTGACTCCTCTTTGAACTCTGATTTTTTGGGATAATATGTATTTCAACAGATAGATGCTGAAATCTTCATAATCATTCTTTAGTACTTATTATAACCCCAGAAAAGAAAATATAGTATCATCTAGATTTCTGTTCTCCAAACTATCTTCTGAGAACCCTTAAAAGAATTCTGTGGTCAAATAAATTTATCAAATGCTATGTATGCTATCAAGTCTTGAGTATTCACATGCTCTTATATGAAAAACTTTTAAAACCCTACAGTAAGCTATTATACCCAGTATTTCCCAAACTTACTTCTTTCATGGAACACTTAATAACTTTCTATAAAACCTTGTTTTTGAGGCATAATGATCCAAACAATTTCTTCTAACTTAAGTGATGGAAATGTCATGAAGATAAACAGAAAGTTCAACTATATTCAATCTTTTACTTTCCTTTTACCTACACAACCCAATATTCTTCAAATAAAAGAAATTAAATTGATCTGACACTGATATTATTGGTGTGTTCAGAAATCCAACTGAATTGTTGCACAATATCTAGGATTCCTTTGTGTGACGGGAAGTAATTTGATGATTATTTTATTTTCCCTTGAATTGAATTTGCATTGACCAATTTATATGTTCCCAAATGGATGTGTGTGATTATACCAATTTCTTAAGTGCTTTACATATTAGTTCATTCTAAAATCACAGTAATCTTATAAGGTGTATTACTGTTCTTTTCATTTTACAAATGTGAAATCTGATGATGCTAGAGGTAAAGTGATTTGCTTAAAACTTGCATGGCTTGAAAAGGTCATAGGGATGATTTGAGTCTTAAGTGTTCCTGAATTGAAGACTGGGTTACTTCTCAGCTTAAAATTTGGCGTAGTATTATTTTCCGTGATTTCTTCTCTATCCTTTATTAAGATCTGGGCTCTATATGTGCAGTTGTTTTAGCAAGTAAGACTTCCCTAAAATGGTTTATTCTCGGTTTTCTTTCTCAATATTGTGTTGATGTTCCTCCTTCAGTGATTCCTATTCTAGCCTCCATTTAAATGATCATGTTCCCTATTTCTGCCTCTTCTTCATTTACCATGTTTTCCTGGGTGGCCTCATGTGTTTCTATGGCTTTAGCACTTAGTATTATCCATTTAATCATCAGCAGTGACTGTAGCTTTAATTGTTCTAGTAGTCTAGCTTTTCCAGGTGTCTGAAACATCCTACAGAGTTCATCACCTTAACTTTAAATCATCATCATCTTCACCCATTGTTGAAATTCTACTTCTGGTTCGAGACTTCTCAATGCCAACTCCTCAAGAAAGTCTTCCTAGAATCAAACATGGAAAAGCTGGTGCTTCTTCCTCCTTAGATTCACAATGATATGTTGATACCATAAGTGTTGACCATCTATTGTTGTTGTTATGTGCCTTCACGTTGCTTGCAACTCATAGCAACGCCATGTACATCTGCTCTGAGCCCTGCTCTATCTTGAGCCAAGTTCATGGTTTCTGACACACCTGGCCCACATTACCCCAGTCACTGAATCAGTCTATCTCATACAGGGTCTTCCTCTCTTGTACTGTCCATCCACCTTTCTAAGCTTGATATCCCTCTCCAAGGACTCGTCCCTCCCGGTGACACACCCAAAATGTGTAAGTTGGAACATAAAAAACTTGCCTCCATGGAGCAGCCTGGATTTCACCTACTCTAGAATGGGTGTGTTTGTTCTCTTGGAAGTCCATGGTATATTCAATACTCTTCTCCAACACCACAACTCAAAGACATCAGTTCTTCTTCTATCATCCTTTTTCATTGTCCAACTCTCTGATGCATAGAAAGTAACTGCAAAGACCATGGCTTAGATCAGGGGCACCTTGATCTTTAGACTGACATTGTTGCTCTTCAGTACTGTGGAGAGGTCCCTGACAGCAGATTTTTTCCCAATGCAATTCAATTTTTTATTTCCTGGCTGCTTGTACCAAGAGTGTTGATTGTGGAACCCAGCAAACTGAAGCTGTTAATAATCTCAGTCTCTTCTCCATCTATCATGATACTGCCAATTGGCTCAGTGGTGAGAATCTTGGTTTTACTGATGTTAAGCTTCAATCCATATTAAAGACTGCAGTCCTTGACCTTCTGCAACAAACTCCTCAAGTGTCAGCAAGCAAAGTTGTGTCATCTATATAATGTAGGTTGTTGATGAGTCTTCCTCCAATCCTGATGCCACATTCCTCCTCAAAAAGTCCAGCCTCTAAGATGGTTTACTCTACATATAGATTGAAAAGGTAGGGAAATAGGATGGATCCCTGAGGTACACCTTTCCTGATCTTGAACATTTCAGTATAGACCATCTATCTAACTATAATTATAATCATGATTACAAACAACAGTGACAACTTCCTCATGGAGTAATTATTATTCTTACTCTACAGATGAAGAAACATGGGCTCAAAATTATTAGTGCTCCAAGATCCTACAGTTAATATATGGAAGAGCATGATTTTAAATTCAGAGCCATGAAGCATAGTAACTTTATGAGCAAGAGATCAAAACTTTGCCCCGTGGGAGCTAAAAGAAAATGTTGGTAATTTAAAAGCAGAAACCACATTTTCTCTTTGTTCCTGGTCTTTGTGGAATCATTATTAAATTGAAAAGTAAACCTCAAACCCACTGTGGTCAAGATCTTTCCAACTCTTAGTGACCCTCACCAGGCTTCTGAGGCTACTAATTGTAACTGCAAGAGACTCCCAATTTTCTCTTGTGGAAATGCCAGTAGATTTGAACCACTGAACACTTGCTATAGACTAAACCACTAGAGTTCCCCAAAGCAGACATAATAGCTCTATAATAAGCCAGCAGATACAGTGAGTCTCATCTATATTCTTTTTTTCTCTAATAAAAAGCATTTTGACTTCATAGTTCAGCAACTCACACAAGAGCCTTCAGTCTCCTTTGGGGACAGACCCCTTGAGATCTCTGAGGAAATCCAAATCAGGAAGTCTCCCTGGTGTCCAGAGCCCATTGAGTGCTCTCAAGATGGCACGTGACAGCAGGTTTTCACAGGCTTCCTCAAGTGACATTCACCACCTGGATGACTCAATCATTATCAGGTTCCTTTCAAAGGCTTCACTTCAGATGGAGGACTCTGGTTCTATCAAAACAATGAGAGGACCTTCCTCAGGGCCACATGTATGTGAACAAAAGTTATTGGCCCAGTAAAAAGAACCAGAAAATAAAATGACTCGTATGCAACTCCCAAACCCTTGGGGCTGCATGTGATTAGGAATTCAGGAGTTCCTGGGGAAGGTGGAACAGTGCACATGTATTATACTAACACCTTCAGAAGAAAACTGAGCAGCACCATTCGATGAAACATCGCCTTACTGCTGTAGCAAATCTATGATTGTCCTCACTAAGTGTGATAAGTGACGACTATAAATAATAACCTTATACTAGTGCTGTTCAGCTTTGCCACCACCTAGTTCAAACCAGGTTAGGTATCGCTGCAGGCAAATTTTGGAGCCAGAGGTGGGAGGGGGGAGTCCTATTTTCAGAGGGGGTTTTTCTTTTGGTTTGGTTTTAATTTTTATTTTGGAATTGGAGAGAAGAGATTAGAGTCTACCATAAACTAAGAAACAGTGTAGAGTGGTGGTTACATTCCTAAATTCTAGAACCTAGATTCCTGGGTTCATGTCCGAGTCATGTAACGTTTTTGTTCTTGACTTCCCTCTATTTGTAAAATAAGCCTGAGCTGACAATATCACTTTCATAGTATTGCTATAAGAATTAAATAAATTCATGTGTGTAAGACACTTAGATGAGGGATAGACTTGTAATGAGCACTCAAAATCATTGCCATCGAGTCAGAACTGACTCACGGTTGACCCTCCAGTGGGCTGCAGGGAAGCTGTAGATACTACAGGAAGACATTGCCCATCTTTCTCCCTCGAAGCTGCTGGGGGATTCACAGAATGGGGTTATTCATTCACAACCACCAGTCCCTAGCCTTGCATCCAGAAATTTTGGGGTCATATGATTTGGCACATAGTAAATATATACACAATGAAGTTAGCTGCTGTTTCATTAGAATGTCACTGAGATCCAGCATGTGGACTACAATGCTCTTCACAGCCGGATCAGCAAATTCTCCCCCTGGAGACAGCAGCAATATGGGGAGATAAATTATGTCCAAACGCCAGCGTATTTCATTCTGCAATATAAACTGACTGTCAGGGCAAGCAGAATATTCAAGTCCTTACAACCAGTGTATTCTCTTCCTTGTAATTAATTCCGCGAGCAGAGCCAGATAATAATCGGAAGGTTGCTTGGTGAGCAGAAGATCAGGAAATTGAAATGACTCGAATATTAAGAGCATGAGGCCGGAATACCCTGACACGCGCATCCTGCAACACATTTGCCCTTTCTATGGCCCCCAGAACGCTGCAGACAGAACCCTGTCTGAGTTTACAGCTTGTCTTACCAAGACAGTGCTAGAGGATGGCGTTGCCTCCACTGGCCTTGGGGTTGGGGGTGGGGTGTACACCTTTCTCAGCTCCTGTCTTGATGGCACCTAACAACAACGATCTGTGATTAGTTCTTCCTTGCATTTTCCTGTTGTGTTAATACACCAAGTCAGGTCAGTGTCACCTCTGCTAGATCTGCCACATCCCCAGAGGCCCCAGAGCCCTTCTCCTGCTGTGAGATGGCATTCACTCTCTCTGCTTGGATCATTTGTTGGATAATCCTCACAGTAGAATTTTGTGAAGGCAATCTTCTTTCCTTCACTTTCAAGTTCCTGGGAGATAACTCACTGTACTTCTGATCAAACCAAGTGAGCCAACAACCACAACTGGGGGGACATTAAAAATATTTCGACTTGGATATAAATAAGGCTGAGAAACATTTGCCTTAAAGAGACTTAGTGGAACAAGCTCTGAGATGTTAACTGCAGAGTTAATGGTTCAACATCACCAGTAGGAGGAGAGACCTGGTGACCTGCTGCTAACAGATTACAGCCCAGGAAACCAGAAGGAGCAGTTTTCCTCCTTCCTCCCCGACACCTAGCATCAAGGACAATTGCCTAAATCACAGCTCAGCTCTCCTTCAGTTGGTCTTTTTTGGAGTTAGAACCTCTAATGGCTGTAGTTTGGTGATCAAAACAGATGGAGGCACAGGCATATGGGCCTTTTCAAGCTCTCTATCACAAAAGGAGGCCTTTTTCCTCTCAATTTGAAGTATGCCAAATCCTTATCCTTTCTGCTTCTCTCTTGATAAAAAGCTGCTGAACCTTCCATTGATTCTTGAAAGGAGTGATGGCTTTTAGCTGTGCATTCATCTGTTCCTGCAGATCAGGATATTTATTTTTGAGATCTTCATCATGTTCGCTTGAGCTGCCCTCTCACTAGCCGGTTACTTAGTGGAGAAGTTAGTAAATAGAAAGGAAAGGAAACAGAAGAAGAGAAAACACACACACAAGCAAATAGCACCTTACATGGTTCTTCTAGGTGCCCATTCTCTTAACTGTAGCAGAATGCCTTTCAAAGTGTTAAAATCAGTGTGGTTGAGGGAGGAAAGGATTTAGTTGAGCCAAGAATAATTGGAAATACCTACAAGACAAACACCTTCTGAATCTCGTGCCACCAGGTGATCGGTGAAGTCCTTCGGTGTACTCAATTGTCTGTGAATCTGTGACTGAAGTGATGTTCCTACTGTAGAAGAAACAATCTGACGAATGCCATATGACATGTATATAGAATCTCTAGTTAAACCTTATGTGTTCCTTCACTTCATTTCCTCAGTGCAAGTTTAGCAGTGTCTCAAAAGAAAATAGACAACAGAACTTATTTACTTGGATTCACAACTAATACCCTTGGTGGAGGTAGTGGTTCTTATATGGCATCAAGCCAGAAGAACTCATAGCTGACCCTGCAGCAGGTTTTCTGAGGTTATGAATCACAGAAGAACAGATTGTTCATCTTTCCCCCATGGACCTTTGGTAGTAGCAGTCAAGAAATCAAAAGATGTATTGTGTTGGATGGATCTGCTGTGAAGAACTTATTTCAAGTGTCAAAGAGCAAGGACACCAGGTTACAGACTAGGGTGATCCAAGCCATAGTATTTTCAGTTGTTTCCTATGCATGTGAAGCTTGGACAATGAATGAGGAAAATTGAAGAAGAATAGATACCTTTGGATGGTGGTATTAGAGGAGAGTATTGAACATCCCATAGATTGGGAAAAGAAAAACAAATTCATCATGGAAGATCTGCAACCAAGGTGCTCCTTAGGGGCAAGGGTGGGGAAATTCTGTCTCCCATACTTTCAGCATTCTGTCAGGAGGTGCCAGATCGTGGAAAAAGACATTGTTATTGTTGTAGTTATGTGCCGTCGAGTCGCTTGCGACTTAGCGACCCTATGTACCAACAGCCCTAAACTCTGCTCTGTCCTGTGCCAATCGCACTGTCTCTGACACTCCCATCCTGACTATCCCAGTCACTGAATCAATCCACCTCATACAGGGCCTTCCCCTCCTGCACTGTCCCTCTACCCTACCAAGCATGATGTCCTTCTCCAAGGACCAGTCTCTTCTCACA
>NW_006399770.1:25929669-25951625 GCF_000299155.1 Elephantulus edwardii
CAAGTGGTTGTTCTCCAGATTTCTTGGCACAACTTGGTGAACACGTCCAGGGCAGCATCTGTTAGCTGAAATATGTCAATTGGTATGCTGTCTACTCCTGGAGCCTTATTTTTTGCCATTCATCCCGATTACCGCAGTCATTATGCTGGGGAAAGTAGAGGGTCAGCAAGAGAGAGACCCTCAACAAGATGACTGGACAGGGTAACTTCAACAATAAGCTTGAGCATGGGAGAGATGGTGGGAGCAGCAGAAGATAAGGCAAGGTTTCCAACTCTTGTTCTTAGGGTTGGTAGGAGTTGCTTGAGGTCACCTGACAACAATAAATAATAAACAGTGATTAGAGATTACATGCTCCTGTGTTTAATTCAGAGTTCAACTTGGACAAACACTGCTTTTTCTGCTTTCAACTTCCTCTTCTGAAAGAAAAAGAAAATATAAAGAAAAATAAAATCAAAGATGGAGGATAGCTAAATAAGACGATTTAAGTCCTTTTCATCTTTTAAATTTTTTTAACGCCCTGTTATCTATTAGTAAATCTGGTTTCTTCCTTTGATGTCTTCCTTTCCATGCACCTTTTTTCCTAGTTATCATTCACAAATATTTTGAGTATGATTTCACTATATCCTTCAAAACAAAACATAACAAAACAAAACAATCCCTAACTTTCCTGTATAATTTTTGTATGTTTCCTTTGTGATCTTTTTCTTAAAAGAAAGCTCCTAGATTTCTATACATGTTAGACCTCAAAACCTGCCATCATTGCTGAGAATGCTCTCTTCTCAGCTTCTGCCTTTCAATTCACACCTTCTTCCATTCTTCAGGTATGAATAAACACTAATTCAGGTTAGCACTACCTCTGTCACTTTGTCACATCCCCTCACTCCCTAGGTGATTTAGTAGAAGGATAAATACAAGTAAGAATTCAACTAGGCATTAAAAAGTAAGAGCGGAGAAAATGAGTCACAAAGAACATAAGCCCACCCAACATTAAACATTTGACAGCGCTTCCCCAGTTGTTGAGTATCAAGCTGAGTGCCACACTTCCTGGAAGGCAGAGGAAGGCAAGGGGATGCTGTCCATTGCATCGTTCTTGCTGTTAGAATGCAGGAAAAGTTACCAGTAGCTCAAAGGGGGGTGGTGTGGTGGTGGTGTGTGATATCCATAAAGCCAAACTCTGAGGAATGTTTCTTGGAACATTTGTTTTTGTTGTTGTTGTTAAGCAAACACAGAGTCAGAGCTGACCCTCCAGTGGATTTTCAGAAGCAGTAAGTCACACAGAAGGAAATTGTCTGTCTTTCTCCTGTGGAGCCACTCACGGATTTGAACCTCATGCCATTGGGACTGTAGCTCCGCTTCCTAGCACCAGAGACACAGGAAGGAATGTCCCATTATATTCAAAAGTGCTAACTTCACTAAGATGGAAACCTTTATGGAAACAAGCAATTCCTTTTTGTCCAAATGGATACCTACCAGTTGGTAGTGATTTGATTCCAACTCACAATGACCAGGTATGTGCCAGAGGAGGACCATGTCGCACAGAGGCATCGATGGCTAGTATTTTAGAAGGAGATTATTAGATTTTTTTCTTCCAAGATGCTTCTGGGTTGGCTTGACTTTATACCCTTTAGGTTAGCAGGTGAATGCATTAACAGTACATCACCAAGGGCTACTGGTTTCTATCAGTCATTGACCCAGGAAGCTACTCACACTCTCAGAGTTCTCAGGCAAACACAGAAAAACTGGGAAAAAACAATAATAAATAAGTTGAGAAATGGATCATGGAGATCTTTACAAAAAGTAGTGTGCTCACAAGAGAGACAGTGGCTAACGCATAATCAGAAGATGCTGAAGGAAAGGAAAAACCAATTGCGTTCATTTCTAAAGATAAAAATAATACTTGTGCAATCATTGTTCCCTCACAGGGAATGTTTGAAAATTATCCACAGACACTTAGACAGTTTCCCTGAGCAAATGGGATGCTCATTCAGGTGGCTATGTGCACAGTTCCTGTGAGAAGCTGAAATGGCATCACTGATTCATGATTTACTGTCTCCAAAAAAGCTTACCTTACATAAGCTGACTCGTTACAATTCAGTCCTACATCTTCCTGCCTTATTTTCTTGAGTGTTTGAAGACTTTCTCTTGACATATATTCATCCTTTTCAGTGGATGGAATGGTCTTACTAATTGGAGAGAAACAAAAAATGAAATATTAGAGCATCAAACATGGAGGGGAAATCATATGCAAAAATTTACTGATGAACATTTTTTGGTGTTCAGGTATTAGCTTCAAAAATCTTTATTCAAATGAGAAGTTTACTTTTTTTAACTGAGCAATTCCCATTTTATAGTAGTGGCATAGGAAGCAACATTACTTACTTGGAAATACCTAAAAAAAGTCAGCGACAAAAAAAAATTGCAAGTCTGAATTTTAAGCATCCAAATGCTAGGTGCTAGAAAACATCTTTATGAAGAAAATAAAGTCTTGTAATAACCATACTGGGCAAAGTTTGTCAAGCTGGATAGAACATTTCTTCCCTGTGGTAATATTCCTAAACAGAATGGAAACATTTCTGCATCTTCCTATTCAGCTGCAGTAAGCAGTGCATCAAAGAGTCTTGCGAGTTTGCTCTCTGTTTTGTCTAGCCAAACACCCTGAGAACTTTGTTTTGCATAATGCATGTCTCTGTAGCTTCACGGAACTTTGAAAACACATGAAAAGTCTTCTCCTGCCAACCTAACGTCCATCCCCTTTGACAGATTGCAAAAGGCAGGCGATGCTTTGCAATGGGGCAGGGTTTTCAGTCATAGGGAGGCTTGGAACTTCTGCAGTTGATACTAAAATTATGATGCTGCAGTCACACCTCATTCAACAGAGGATTTGCAAAGGGGAAAAAACCCAGATTCAGTACCAAGGCATGGTCACGATGCAGCAGAGTGTCTACTGAGGTGTGAGTACAGAAACTCAGAAATCTTTTTCAGAAATTTTATTCAGCTTGATTTACAGTGTTTACCATTGAGTGAAAACATAAATGGAAAAATGCAAGTTTCCAATTTGGACGGAGCAGTGGTCGGTAGTGAAGCAAAAGCACTATACCATCTGTACATTGAGAAATAAGAGATGTTGAATGTGTCTAATAACTGAAAATAAGTTTGTGTTCCTTCCAGAGTTTTAAAAAATCATAGTAAGCTTTAAATCTCCCTTCTTTCTTTCCTACTAATAGATAGAAAAGCATCTCTTGTTTTTAAAGAATATAAAACTAGAAATTGCTGAGAAAATTACAAAGATTGGTAAAAATAAGTAGAGGACAGTTATTCAAGACAAACACAAAAATAGAAGCTCAATGATTCTTTCAGTTCCCTCCTGTTAGTACACTTCAGCAATTAGGAGAACAAGGAGAACAAGCATGCTTATTAACAGCTATCAATTATTGAAAAGTGTAGCTTGTGTCAGACATGTTTATAGATCGTCTCATTCAGTCATCACAGTGACTCTATGTGCTAGATATTGTCAGTTCCTGTTCAGATGAGGAAATGTGTAGAGAAATCCAGGAACCTGCTGGAAATTACCCTGCTAGTTAGTAGCAAAGCAGGAATCTAGTTCCATTCTGCCTGGGTTTCTTCCTGGTTCTCACTCATACCACCGCCCAAAGTCAATCTCTGACTTTCAAATAGTAAACTATATGGTAGTGTTGCTTGATGAACCAGTTATAATAATAACAGTAATCCTAGGCCCCATGGATTTAATACCTTTTGTATGTGAAACAATGCTCTAAGTGTTTTTATGTGTATCACTTTCTATAATCATCACAACAATCCAAAAATACAAGAAACTGAACCAATGAGAGATTAAACCACTTGCCCCAAGGTCATATAATCAGGGAATATAATGCATGGCTCAACTGTAGACCCAAACAGCATGCTCTCAAAAACCCTTGGACACTGCCATGTCCAGCCTTACTAAGCGTTTTAATCTGAATACAGACTATGTTTATATCCACTTTTATAGAAGGTTCAGTCAAATTCTGAAATGTTTACACCAATGTATTTCAATTTGCAAGTTAAGGTGCAAGTTGAAAAATTGACAAAGTCCATGGTCAGTATGAACAGCCTAATGTATTCTGGAATAATTCCATTCAAGTTGCTTTCAATTAAAGGGTTTTCTTCATATATTTGACAAGTAAAAGAGGAATAAAAATGATATTTATGTGAAATTAATCAAGTAAAGTACCAAAATTATTTTCAACCGCTAATGCATGCATCTCACAACCCATTAAAGTATCTGTTGTTTATGTGGATACATTTGCACCAGACTATGCAATATATATTTTGTGTCCTCTACTCAGAGCACAAGTCTAGCTAAATATCTATTTTGAACTACATGTAAATTGTTCATTAGCTTATAGACAAGCACAAAATTCTTGCTATCAGGCTGTTGTAAGCATTAGATTCTGAAGAACCCAAAAGTTCTAGAATTAAAATGACAAAAAGTGTTTCAGTGTTCATTTCATAACGGTCTGAATGTTATCCAGTATTAAACCACCATGATTTTTACATTAGTTTAAATATATCTTATGTGTTTAAAAGCTAACAACTTTTTCTTTATTGTTTTCTTTCTCCCCAGGTATCCCCAGTATTTCCAGTATTGGTAGTAAGTAAAAAAATAACCAAACCAAGTCTAGACTAGCTTTGCTTTCCTGTTCAGCTCCTCAGATCTATTTTCTCAGTGTCCATTTCTGATGTTGTGGATTGAAATTGTGTCAATGTCTGCACAGATATGAATATGCAGATAAAATAGTTGTACCTAAGTCCTCTGCAGTCTTAACAGAGCCTCAGTTTTCCTGATATTTGATCAACTGAAGGCACCTTTAGAGAGGTGCAGTTACTTATTTTTTAACAACAACAACAAAAAGAAACAAAGTCATATTTATCCATGCATAGTAATCAACAGGCAAATTGGATTCTCTTTATAGGACAGAATATGGATTTCTAACATAAATTAGAAAAGCAGAGAATGGATGCCTTGGGCCTATTCGTTAGAACCCAAGAGGAACACCATGAAATTTGTAGAAAGTATATTGTTAGCGCATTGCACTCTAGGCGTTGTGAAGGCCTGAATGATGCACATTGGTGATCATTACTCTTTCTGGATGAACGGAACATAAATAGGTACTTCCATTCCTTCCTCCGAAAATGTAGAGATCAATATCTTTTTGACATCTTAGGTTGCAATTTGATAGAAAAGTGTATAAAAATGCAGGCAGAACTTATTAGAGTAATAGAAATTATTGTGAGATAACTTTTGGTAGAAAGAGAAGTAACCCAAAGGAAAACCACTTTTCAACCATCACCTTCACCTATTCTGCTCTCTGACTCCAAAGAATAGTCTTCCAGCTGCACCCAGAGAATCAGACTGTAGCTTCCTCCTCAACTAGAAGAGCTTGGCATCCTGGCACTGGGCCTGAAATACCCATTCAGAAAATGCCTAATAGCTTTGCATGGCAGAGAGTCCATGTTTTTGTATGTTGCACTCTTTAGTTCCCATTGCTAAAACCTTTGCACAACTACTGAATAACTGATTAGAAATAAAGTACTAGCGGAGTCAAAATAATGTGCTAGAGACTATAAAAGAAGAATTTTTGCCATAGTCACACTCAACAGGGGCCATCATCACAGAAGCTGTGCCATGCAGGGTGATTGCAGTGTGAAAAAGCAACAGAGACCCACAATATACAACGTCCTTCTAAAAAGCAATACTCTGATAATTCGGATAAAAGAGCTTCTTGCTTCCTGTGAATGCTCAATCTAGTCTTCCAATTTATAAATCAACCCATTTTACTTAAACTTGTAAATGGGCTTAGACAGTGATATGCTAAGCTCTAGATGTGTTGTGAAAATTGGCCAGATGTAAATAGAACTTGAGTTTCCCACTCATTCAGATACTAGCCTAATGCTAGAGCAGCCTCTCTGTGATCTTGTTGCAATGACATCAGTAGCTACAAATTTGCAAATGAAAACCTCCAGGTTTAATAGGATCATTTATCTGCTTTAGTATCTCCCTCGACATTTGCCCATCAGTATATATACCCCACATTGTGCTCCTTTCAGGCCTTGACAATTGCCTTTGCACATGCAGTTCAGAGCAACAGGAAACCAAACCACAACAAGCTGAGAGAAATGATTGGGGCTGCCCAGGGATCCAGGCGCCAACACGTCTCAGAAATGGATAGATGGGAAAGTAGTTCTCTGGTGTCGGGGTGTGTTTCTGTTCCGAGTGTCAGTTGTGTGTTGCATGGACGCTCTGACTGTAAGGTTCACTCCACATCTCATCGGCCGTCTCCACCACATCCCCCATCCCTGAGCATCAGCAGATGTTGACCTTTTTACACACTTAATCGGGAAATTCCAGTTTTGTTTCGTTCTGTTTTATTTTGAAATCACTGGTGACCTGAAAGGATGCTTTGTTGTGCCCTCAGAAAATGTTTTCACCATTTTTATGAGGAATCTAGAGAAATTTAGCTCCTAGTAACAAACAGACACCATGAACATAAAAGCGACAGTTTATATTCAACCTTGTCCAGGCCTCTCATTGTGCTACGTGGAAGGTGTTTCCCCAGAGTCCAGGCAAACAGGGTATCAGACCTTCCAGGGTTCGCCCAGAATCACAGGGGACTAGCTTGCCTATTGACTAGCTTTAAGGTAAAGAGGTTTACAATAAGACCATCAAAGGTGATTGCTATCTTCTAGGCTGCTTTAATGGCATTAGCACATTCTTTCTTTGAGGGTGCAGAAGGTACTTGTCATATGCACTGGCAGATTCCTGTCCTTTCAAAAAGCAAGAAAGAACTCACTAGCAGATGGCCTTTTCTAGAGAGCTTAGGAGTGAGGTTTCCAAAGTGCGAGGCAGAGAAGAGGGAGCCGCGTGGATTTTAACTAAGTTGGCATGTTTGCCTGGGCTTTTCCCTTTACCCACTCCAAAGAAGGAATCAATGAACTAATTCTACAAGAGCACAAGCAAGATGTGATTATAAACAGATGTTACACCCATGAGACTATGATCATCAAAGCATATCTCAAGGAAAATAAATGCTGTACATTACTGGTGCAAATAATTGACACATGAAACCATAAATTCACATACATATCCTGTATGCAGAAATGACTGTAGGTTTTGGATCCCTAGGAGATTTCAGTATAGATCTCAAATTATCAACACCTGCATTAAGGCTCACGTCATGGACAGACTGGTCATCCTTTCCGATCATCTGCTAAAAATATTTTGGAAACAAATTTCCCATTAAGACCATTTGTACCTGCTGTTGTCTATCTTTTAGGAAATAGGTCTCCAAGACATCCAGAAGGTACTTCATTTAAAACTTAGTTATTTTGATGTGCTTTGCCAATGGCTGGGGGGAAAAAAATACTGGTGATGCTGTCAGCAATTAATGAATCCCAAAATAGATTGGTGGTCACTTGAGTCTTACAAACTGTGTATCTACTTCACCTCAGGTGACAGTAATTCATTCAGTGTTCAGTTTTGGGATAAAATAGATCATACATTTTAAGTTAATAGGCATTATTTTATCTAAGTGAACATTCGTTGATTCTGATGCCCCAAATTGATAGTTGGTTCAGTGTAGGTGGTTTTGTTAAGGTGATAAACGAATCATTATATTTCAGCATAAATTATCTTATCCTTAGTCTTGAAAAGCAAGTTCTTCACAAACTATGTTCAGCAGTATATGATAAAGAATGTAATTTAAAAGCAAAGATTGACCTGATGTGCAAATGGCTTTGTGAGGGTGAGTGTCTCCTCTTAGCAAAGCAGGTAACAGGTGAGGGAGGCAGACCAGCCACTGAAACAGAAGATTACATCTCAAGATCTAGCCAAAGCTTTGAAATGTAAATAAACAGGAGTATTCCATAGGACAGTAACAAAAGGAAAGTGCAATTTGAGCATTATATGGATTTAGGTATGTATTATTTTCTAATTTTCAAAGGTCAGCACAATAGTATGTCAAATACAGAATTATTAATGAAGGTATTAGATTGCCCCCTCCCCAAGCCCCTGAACTTAATTTGAAACAATAGTTTACTTGAGGGAAATGTTTCAGTTCCCTGGGTTCTCTTATAATGAACGTTGCCTTCATCACAGAGTTAAAAATTCATCTCTAATTTGATTTAATTGGCAGGACTATTAAACAAGGGATGTGCTACCTGCAGGGATCCATCAGCCTGTTGAGAAAGCCCAGAAATGTTTTCATACTTGAAAACATTTGATGCCAGTTGGAGACCTTGTAAAAGTTGTTTTCTATGCAGCATCCAAATATTTTTATTCAGTATCAATTTACTGGAGAAACCTGGATTGTGAGGGAAATCACAAGGTTAATCACTTTCCCACCCAAGGGTTATTAGTAATCATATTCATGCTATCCGGGGAGCTGCCGTGTTTGTTTGTTTCTTTCCCTTTGCTTTAATACTTCTAAATCCTCCAAATATAAGTCTCATTTAAATTGCCCTTTATCTAATTAGGTTTTATATAATAAGGGGCAAAAATCATCAGGCTAGTGTAGCGATATGGCAAATTGCATGGTGTGTGATATTAATTTCGAACTGTTTGCTAATGTTCTAGAAGCAGAGTGAAGGTCCCCGGTGAAATATCTTCGGGAGTCTGTTATTTCGTATACCCAGTACCCTCATCATAGATTCATTTCATATTTGTGTAACTAGCATTTCACATTCATGAAACCTTGGTTATCCTAAAGTTGAATGAACATTAGGACAGCTGCCTCTTTAATCCTGAAAAGCAAATCAAATATTTTAATGGGAGAGGGAATAAGAACCTCCTAGTTTGTAAGATTTGGTTTTAAAAAATGCGAGAGGTTTAGCAAATGTTGTTGACAATTTTTCACCTTGAGTGAATTGACTTTGTCATGAATTAACCTAAATGTCTCAGATGACTTTAGAATGTCAAGCCACTTTTTTTTTTCTTTTTAAGTGTGAGCTGATTATCTCTGCCTTTCTTAGTAATCTCTTCATGGGGGCATCTAGATAAACCTGGCTTAAACAAAAAGATGTGCCAAGATCTCTAAAAGGTCTTACGAGGGAGCTTCAAACATGTAAGTGAACTCTTGTGCTAAATAAAGTAGCCACTTCCAGGGAATAGGTACCGTGAGACTCTTCTTAGAAGACCAGAACTAAAAAAAAAGAAGAAGACCAGAGCTGTCAATGGAGCTCAGTCCAGCTCACCCCTCTACTTCCTGGGAAGAGTGTGGCAGAACTTTTCACTTGGAATTTAGGAAGGTGTGACCCAAGGTCAACAGAATTCCATTTTACAAATGGCAAGTCCGAGGTTTGGTGTGACTGATAATCTTGCCCCAAATATGAATACCTGTAAGGCCTAAATGCACTCCAAAGGCCACATTCATAGTGTTACAGCATAAAGAAGTGATTAGAGGGAGGAAAAAAAAAATCTAAATTGAATAATTCCTTTCCAAGGCTCTTTCTAGTGTAGGATGCTACATTTCAAAAGATCTCTTGGTCGCTGATATGCTTTCTGTCTATACAGGAAATTGTAGTGTCCTAGAGGAAAAGTTCATTTTTTGATTTCTTATTATATTGTCAGCTAGAGAATTTACAAGCCTGGTTTCTGAGGAAAGAGCTTAGGTGCTGTGATCCTCCTCCACGTCAGAAAATACATTCCCTCTGCCCCACTTGCATATAGAATATGTCCTTCCTTTATCCCCACATGACTTCTGTATGGATTGAGAGAGGGAGTAAATATATAGATTTTAGATATTTAAGAACGTAAAACAGTTCTTAAAATTAGCTGAGCAAATTGTGAAACATGGCTGAACATACTCTGTGAGAATAAAAATCCATTTTTTTTCTTTACTGATACAAATATGTACCACAAAATAAAATTGCGTATCCCACTTGAGATTAAGACCCTCCCTCTTGGTAGTGAAACTATATCTTATCCAGCCAGTGCAATGATGTTGTGTTTCAGAGGGTAGGCACCTAGCTGTGAAGATGATGAAGATGGTAGGATTTCCTCACAGGCCTTAGGGATTTCTTCTGCAGAACTTTAGAGCTGTACACGGATTCCTTTCTGGGTATTAATAGTGTAATTTTCACGTTCCCATTCCCTGAGGAGCCACAGTGATGAACATATATACTTCAAAGGGACCCAGTAGTTTCCCCTTCATCTGCTCTTCTCTTCAGACACGCCAGGAAGAAAGATACTCACTCACTTGCATCTTCACAGCAGTGACTTTCCATATCCATCATGGAGCCTTGTTTCTTACTGTATCTGCGAACAAACAACAACAACAAAAACCCCACAACAACCCTTTAGTGTTACTAGTAAATTTAAAGAATATCTCATGCATCTTGTTAATTAAACAAATTGTCTCAATCATATGGATGGTAGCCCAGGCAGGATTCCAGCTTAGTGTACAATTTCCAAATGGGGATTTTTTTTCCTAGCCTGCCATAGCTTTAACATTTGCCAGCTCATTTAATGAAATTACTAGAGTATGCATTAACTACATGGTAGAATGTTCTAGAAAAAAAAAATCAGTAACCTTTCTTTTTTGCTGGGATAATATGGTCACATTTCACTACAGGTCACATTTCCCTACAGAGTGTATACTAAAATCTCCCCACCATTCATTCTTGGTAGATGCTATGTGTTATAAAATACAACCAAATATTCTAAAGCTACTATACCACTAACATTTTTCTGATATAAAGAAAATGTCTTTAGCTTTCTACATCAACCTTGCTTTTCAGCCTGTTTCACTATGGAGATGGCAATTGACTGTCACGTTTAGCAATTCTAACATAGATCTCTTCAACATGCATAGAGCTTTCCTTGAGGCACGGGGAACAAAATGTTTCTTCTGAAGTCTCATTTTAATGACTAAAATAGAAGTCTCTTTTTTTTCCCTGAAACATATAAATGGATTTTAAGTGCTACAACCAAGTTGTCGCAAAACATTTCCTTGTGGAGTTCTCTGTGTAATGTAAAATAATTTTTTTTGAAAAGACATATTTCATTCATCGTCTATGCTGATGTGACTATAAACAGCCAGAAACTTAGATTAAAAATGTTGCTGATATTGAAATATTGAAGATAAAATATTTCCAGAATATCTTAAATAATTGATGCTGTGATTAATTAGCATTCATTGAGGTAAACACTAGAAGTGGGCTATTTCCTCATGAAAGCAATAACTTTGTTATTGAGTGTTTTTTTTTTTGCATTTCAGAATCACTTTTAATTAAGGTAACAACAACAACAACAATAAAAAATAGAGCACAGTCTTTTTCCATTGTGTCAGAAAGAACTATTTACTACAGTAGCTTCAAAATTTATTAAAAGGCACCTGCAAATAGAATAGGAGCCAATACTTGTTAAAATCCTACTACACTTACTAATTCATTCGCACGATAGCAACCAACAAGTAGTATCTGTCTTCCCGTTTTGCACATGAGAAAGCTCAGGCATAACGGCATTAGGAAATTGACGAAATGGGAGACTGAGATTCAATCCCAACCTGAACCCATGCATGGTGTTGTCCCTGTTAAGTGCTGCCAAGTCAATTTCAACTCAGAGCAACCCCAGGTCTCACAATAGAAATGCTCTGGGGGCGGGGGAGGTGGTGTTGTTCTAGCACATAATCTTTACAGCAACAGATCTCCATGTATTCCTTCCTATTAGCTGAGATCTTACAGGTCAGAGCAGAACAGTCCCAAAGAGTTTCCACAGTTATAAACTTTACCGAAGCAGATTGCTGCATATTTCTCTCATGCAGCAGCTAGTGGGCCAGAACCACTGACCTTTTAGCTAGCTTAAACACTATGTCACTACCATCACTTAGATAGGGAGTTCTGGTGGCCAAGTGCTAAGAAGCTGTGAGGCAATCCTGAAAACACATGCTTCAAATCCTCCAGCTATTCCACAGGAAAAGGATGGGCAATCTCCTTCTGTGTTTTTAACTGCCTCTGAAAAACCCCTTGGAAGGTCAGTTATGATTCAATCTTGTCTGGAGAGCACACAAAACCAACATTACTTAAATGAATTTTCGCATGTAACTGAAAATGTAACAGTAAAAATGTGATGACATCCAATGAGCAATTCATACATTTGATTTTCTTTGTGGGTTATGTGATTGTGAATTTCATACACCCAGAAACTTATAGAATCCAGTTGGAAGAATCCGTAAATCCAGGCCAGTTTCTCAGATGTATAGGACATGAATCCCTAAGAAGACACTTTTCTAAATGGCTATTCTTGAATGATGAGGGAGCTCTGGTGGCTTATTGGTAACAAGCCGTGCTGTAATCCTAAAGGCACCGGCTGCTCCACAGGAGAAAGATGGGCAGTCTCTCCCCCTGTGATAAACTGCCTCTGAAAACCCACTTGGAGGGTCAGCTATGGGTCGGTTTCAACTCAATGGTACACAACAACAGCATTGTTAAATGATTAGCCTTCTCAGATCCCTTTGGAAGCACATGTTATATATACCTCCCTCCCCCATAAAAATTTCTCAACTCCAGTTGAGAGTTTCACAGTGAGAATTAAAAAGGTCATAATTAAAACTTGCTGCAATGATTCCCCCCCCCCACATAGAAATCTCTGAAACCCTAAATGATCCGAGGCCAGTGACTCATCTCAGCAGGATGCAGTCTTTCTTAAATTGTAATAAGACCTCGCAAGTCAATGAGATAATTTAGAGTCACAGAACATGACAGGTAAGGGAAAGAAACCAGCAACCTAAATCCTCTGCCGTTGATTTGGTTCTGACTCATGGCAGTCTGCCATCAGGTTCCAAAGACTATAAGTATTTATGGGTGGAGACTGCTCATCCTCCTCCTATAGACCAGCCAATGGATTCAAACTGCTGAGCTTTCTGTTAGTAAACTATGCCACCAGAGATCCTTAAAGTCTCTTATACCAATAGCTTCCAGAGAACACTTATCTCCTGACTCCCATTGCCTTTTGACTACCACACTGAGCCATTCATAGTGTCCCCAGGATTTTTCTTAGTTGATTCATGAAATAATGAAATTAATAAATTATGTAACAGTTCACTCAGAGGACAATGCAAATATTTCTATATACTTATAACTTTTTTTTTTCCATTTGGAATTTATAACAACTTGAAACAAATTGCCCACTGGCAAAGAATTCTTAGAGACTTCTTGTTATGCAGAAACTTTGATTAGAATTAGATGTGATAACATAAAATTTGTCTCAATTATATTATTCACATAGCCTTTAAAGTATCTAATTTACTTCTTGGAATTAAACATTTATTAGTTCTGTTTGTCGAATTTTACTACATGTTAAGATAACGTGAGTAACCAAAGGATAACTTACTAATTTTAAGTTACTTTCTTGCTTGACTATGAAACTATAAAGCAAAATACAGTTTGAGAAAATTGAGATAAAATGTTAAAAGTATTTTGGTAACTAAATATGCCCATACAGACAGCAATTTATTATAGAAGATTAAATTTACTCTTTTGGTTTTTGTTTTTTCCGAGACAACATTTTTCCTCCCAAATAAGACACATAGCACATAAAGTCTTGTTCCACTAGAAGTATGGCTAGATTAGGTTAGGATTTCCACCTCACTGTTGATAGTGGTTCTGAGTTTTGATTACTAAGAAAGGTTATGCATCCCATATAAGGAACATTTTTCAAAGAAAGAATCTAATTTTCTTTCTGAGCCAAAATAAGTCTCCATTCCCACTCCCAAGGAACCTGTTTTAGGTATATAATGTAGAAGAAAACACTCTTCCAGATGAAGAACATATTTTAAATTGAGGTATCCCTCTTGACAATGCCATACATGTAAATAAAGTAATCTTAACAGTTCAAAAGTAGAATGGGTACAGAATGTGTTAACACTTATGGGAAGAACTGAACTGCAGCATCCTAAGGGTTAGGAAAATCACAGAGCAGTAAGAGAAAATTTATACTAAAATACAGGGATTAACACATATTTAATACACTGGAATAGAGGATAAATTTCAATGTATGGTGTTAATTTTCAAACACCATTTCTGCATTAATTTAATAGAAGAGTATCATTTTCCCCCCTAGAAATGTTGGTTAGGCTTATCAGATTAATAAACTATATAATGACATTTAGTTCAATCCAGATAAACAATTGACTAAATGTTAAACAGTAAACTTACTAGTATAGTCTGATGTATGACCTGTATTTGTCTTTCTACAAATACAAGTCATATTTGTCAGTTAATGTTTGTTAGGTTTAAGAAGACAAAGAGATATATTTCAATATGATGCCAAAATATAATTAAATATATTCTTGATCTAAAACTGTATCAGTGAATCAGAGATCTTTCTTGAAAATTAAAAATAAAATCCCCCAAAACACCCAGGAATAGTATTCATTCCCTCAATGTGAAGATATTGACGTTTTTCAGAGCTGATCTTCAGGGATCAAGCAGATTTGTTCTGTCAATTCAGTAACTGCCCAGCACCAAAAAACTCAAGTGGAAAGCAACTCATCAATTTACACTTTTAGCCTTTGCTGTTATTAGGTGCCTGTGAAGTGGGTGTCAAGCCATGTTTACCTTGCAACCTACCTGTCAGTTTAGTAACACCTGGATATAGGTGTGGAATGCCATTGCATTCTTCTGCCATTCATGCAACTTAACAGCTCTAACAATGTTGAATCAAAACCTCTTTTGTCTTTTTGTGTGTACGTATATACACATAATTTAACACAATGGGCAACAGTAGATCAGCTTTCTTATCTGAAAGATAGTAAAGACATTAAGTCACTGTGGCAGTTTCATGTTTTACAAGAGCATTATGCTTTATCATTTTATTATGAAGGAAGCAATCTGCTAATACCTGATTACAGTAGCCTAGCCATTTGATATCAATTATTCCATTACCAGATAGTTATTGAGGCTCTTTGCAGGGTTTTGCCCTTCCTCAAAGAAGTCAATCTAATTAGGATGATGACACATGGACCTGTTAAATGGTAGTTATCAAGATTAAAACTCATAGGAGCCTGAGTAGCACAGCAGCCTAAGCGCATAGCTGCTAACTGATAGGGTGGCAGTTCAAACTCGTCCAGCTTTTCCACAAGAAAATCAAACAAAAAGCTCATTTCCTTCAAGTAGGAACTGGGTCACAACTGACCCTCCAATTGGTTTTAAAGAGGCTATAAATCTCATGGGAAAGCCAATCTTTCTCCCATGGAGCTACTGGTGAATTTAAACTACTAGAGAGGCCAAGCCTTTGGAATAGCAGTGGAACTCCCTACAGACTACACCAGAGCTTCCTCTCACAGGAGACGACCTGATTATCTTCTATAACGATTGTAACCAAGAAAACCCCATGGGACCATTCTGTTCTATCACGTGGGATTGGTATGAGTTGAAAATTGATTTGACAGCACCTAGTGACAACAACCCACACGTTCGTGAGAAATCGAGAGCACACAAAGTAACATTTTATAGGAATTTGAAGGTAAGTGTTCTTGTGGTCTTGTGTGGCCCTGAGGGACAGCCTGGAGATGTGATTTTGAGCTTGACTCAACAGATGGTAAGATTGGAGTCCTGTTTTTGTAGTCAGGGCCTATGTGCCTTAATATAATATTAAAGCATAAGATCCCAAGACTGGCTGTTCTGCTTTACCAGAATATGATCTTTTATACATTGGGTGGAAGAAACAATAACAACCTCTAAATTAAAGAATGCTATTAATTATCTCTGGATTGGAGCGAATCACTCTCGAAGCCAATTTTGAGATGGAAGCACATATGTGCTTATACACACAATCCGTAAATGCAATAGGTAGTGCTTGCAGTATTATCCTTAAACCAGAATCATCAGTAAGCCCTCTCTTCTTTTCTGAAAAATGGTGTAAATAAAAATAGGAAATAGATCCTCTTCTTTTCAAAGATAATGGCTCACACTTAAAACATACCCCAAAGAATCACTCACGAAAGACTAATGCAACCAGTTCATATCTGCAAATATAAATTGTGGAGAATGGAATCCTCAAGTGAGACATTATTTCTTTGGCGTTATCTTCTAGTTTCAGGCACGAGCTTTACATAAAGCTTTAAATTGCTAAAGTCCTTATTTGGTTTTTTGTGTAAGAGCAATCTACCTTCCTTCAAAAGGAAATGTATAGCTTTGTTAGGCAAGGGGCTATGTATTTAATGTCCATTCAATTTTTTGGGAATCATCAATTGCTTGTTCTTGCTTAGTGTGGGAGTTGTGTTTCGTTAAGTGCTTCACAGCCAAGTAAGAGAAGATGTGTGGTTTGTGTCTTTGTCCATTTAATTTTCTGTTTAGACCAATTTGCATTATAGTTGTCAATAACATACCCTGGTTTTTCCTGATGCATGCAGCTCCTCCAAAGTTTAATAGGACACGGCCGAATATTTCTTCCCTTGAGATTTCTAACCCCAAAAAAGGTAGGAGCATGTAAAATTCCTACTGATATAAAACCCCATATGTCTAGAGGGGAAAATAATCTCATATACTGGTAGTACTAAATCAAAACATTATCATGAATATCATGTTACGGAAAAGAAAAGAATCACAGTATGAATAGTTCTGTTTTGCTTTGGTTTTCTTTAATGTAGATAGTGCCCCAGAAATAGCATAGTACAGGATACAAGAAAAAGACACACGCAGAGAGGGAGAGAGGCTTCAGCCGTTACAAGCATTCTACCAAATTCACGTGAAGGTCAATCCCAAGAGAATTCTAAAGTTCTACTGCCATTTATAATACACCACAGTGTAGAGTATAAATATGGTTTAAAAGTTGTGAGTAGCACAGGCATCCTTCCATTGTCTCCCTTTTAATTTTCCTTAAGCAAACCAACCACTGTCTCAATTGTATTGAGAGTCTGGGAAAACACACAAAGCCAGTATTGTGATCCCTCACCAAGGTGCTTTCTCTGACGGTTGCTCCACACTAACTTGCAGACATTTGGAGCAATCTTTCTCTCTCTGTTCCACATCATAGTAAAATGTCTTTGTTGCCACTTACTCGGTTTTTGTCCTTTATCAATTAACAGTCTTATTTTTTCTTCTTTTTTACCAGCCTTCAGAGCAATGTGTTTATTATCTGGCCTTTGACTAGTACCTAGTTTATGATTCATCACGTACAAAATGCCAATATAATAGTGTCAATACACTGCAGACTGCAGTGTGATAAACACATGAAGAAATAGAAGCTTTATAAACAGAAGACTAGCTTTTGTAGGATTCAATGTAACGTTAAATTTATTTTAGCATCAAGTCTACTGATACACATAGTTATATATAAATAGGAGTTCAAATAACAAGAATGATGTTCTCTGGCCTCCCCTCCTTCCCAGAAGACTAAATAAATAAGTAAAACCCAAACAAAGAAAACATCATCTTTGGTTTCTACCTTCCTTGGTTATATACAGGATGTTCCTTTTAAATTCTAATGAATACAGATGGAAGAGGAAATGAGCAAAAGGAGGAACCAGGAAATAGCTGCTAAGCAAAACAAAATATATTAGCAATTTGTTGAGGAGTCAAATTGGAGGGACTGCATTTCCAGTCCTTGATCAGAGTGAAGAAATCGAGACTGTCCCAGATACATACATTACTAGCAAATAGAATTATCTTAATCATTTGCTCCAAATGAATTTTTTTCAAGTTTCTGCATACATATGTGGAAGAAGAAATACAGATCAAATACAGTCCCTATTAGTCTAATTCTATGAGGATTTGGGGGAGGTTTAGTGGCTTTATTTCTTGGCAAGTTCAATGAAAGCATGTTCAGTGCAATGTCATTCAGTATTTTCCATTGCATTTCATAGTTGAACAAATTATACAAGACAGGATCTATGTCTTATCACCCCTCCACCGTGAGTTCTCAGCTGAACAAGAATATGCATTCATCAAACTCTGAAACACACCCATTTAATTTATTTTGCTGGGTTTTAGTGTCACAAGACAAAAAAGCTTGCAGCTATATGTTAAAATTATGCCAGTTGTGGGGTTTTTATCGTACTAATAATGAGTTCAAATGAATTTCTTTGAGAAACAGCACAGTTGAATAAAGGACTTGAAGATGACATTGTAGCTCAGGGCATATTTGTATCAGAGGCCTGTTGTATGCAACCATAATTTATCTTATCAACATCTGCAAAGAGCGGGCATAAGTCTCTATCCCTGTTTTCACAAATAACTCTTGGCGAATAATTAAAAAAGAAATGGCATGTAAATGTAAAGAGAAAAATCATGCCTTTAGAAAACTTAGTTATTGCAAAAATAACAAATACAGTGAAAACCATATTTTTTTTGGTTTGTTTTTTTGGTGGGGTTTTGGGGTTGGTTCTTTTCTTTGTTTTTTGTTTTTTTATTTTTAGACTCGTTGAAGCTAACTCCAGGCTCAATGTTAAGATGTTACTGCAGGGTTGACCATGGTGATGACTTTATCTATGATTTCAATCAATTCAATGAAAATAGTCAACTATATTTATATGTATAGAAGCTTATGATAATATAGACCAAATGATATGGCAAACTAAAGTAACAAGATTGTTGAGTAATTCAACAAAAATTTACTATTTTAAAAGAGGGACAATTGAGATGGCAATTGCAAATAATCCTTGCTTAAAGTTATAATATTTTTGCCTCTGAAAAGAAAACTTTATCTTTGACAATATTGAACCATATCTAGACAAAACAAGATGACTGTTGTCATTGAAACAGACTCTTGGAAACAAGAAATACAAATAATCTTTTAATTTAGGGCTACTGTACAAGTGGGTTAATGATAAATTATTACAGTTTAAAAAGTTCGCTGTTGTTTCTAATTTGTTCTTCATTTTTTTAAACCTATCCAGTTGCTCCCAAATTAGCTTTGTCAACAGTTTCTTCTGTTCAAGTTGCAAACCACAAGAGAGGTAGGAATTCTTGGATTCATACAGTGATTTCATGGTGTTATGTGTTGTGAAACATTGCACTGTATGAATCTGGAATATCTGTGAAGTGTACCCATCAACTTATTGGTGAGGCATGTCAGCTCATACCAACTGCTGCATCAAATAGTTCTGACAATGTAATGTGTAAGAAAGCAAAATGCTTCCTTTTAAAATGCTGTAGTATTTGTTTTTTAAAGAATTAATGGGTGACTAAGAATTATGACAGTTTAGGTTACTGTTCAAAACCCAAATGTGAGAGTTCTAACATTGTTACTCATTTCCACTGAATATCAGGAAACCCAGTAAAATTAGTTTCAGGGATACTTTTCGTGAGAACAGGATTCACAGATTCCATGTACCATGTCCATTTCACTTTGTGGCATTTGTAACATATGAAAATTGACACTTCCAAATACTATTGTGAATGAATTTGAACAAATAGCAGTGAAGATCTGCACTGGATTAATCATTGACTATGTTCTGAAAATAATATTTTCTTTTTACTGTCTTTAAATGAAAGTGAGCAGTGTCGCATCTGTGTGACTTATGAATGGCCCATCCCAGCTAGCATCTGTCATTCAGAGAATGAAGACTTTTTTTTTTTTCAGGAAACACAAAGACTCCTACTTTGTTTCACTATTTTCCTTTCAACGTCCTGTGTGACAGCTGTGTGTTATTTTCTGTCTATCAGTGTTGGGCATATGTCATTTTACCATGAAACACTCTTACAAAGAAAAAAAGTATTTAGTCCCAACCTCTGAACTTAGTTTGAGCCATTTGGTGAAAATGAATATGACACTCGTCACTAAATTTAGCTAAATTCTTGGAAGATATTAAAGCGCATTTAATTTGTCCTTTGGATAGAGAGGAGAGGATACTAGCCAGAGAAAAAGGGAAGTTAATAATATTTAAACTTTATATTAAACTTTCCTCCAAGATGACTTTAAATATCTAACACTGAAGACAATTAATGTCATTAAATTGATGTTGGAGATGAAGATGTCTTGAAGAAGTGTAAACAAAATGCTGCTTAGAAGGAAGGGTGGCAAAACTATGTCTCAGGTATTTTGGACATTTCATCAGGAGGCGCCTGACTCTGAAGAAGGACTTCATGCTTAGTAGAGGGTCAGGGGGAGGAAAAAAAAGACCCTGAGCAAGATGGATCAACACAGTGGCCCCAACAATGGGCTCAAACACAGCGATTGTGAAGATGATACAGGACTTGGCAGCGGTTGCTCAGCTATACTTGTTATGAGAAAGAATAAACTTGATGGCATCTAAAACAATGACATTAAAGAATATCAATGTACCTGACAATTTGGGAAATAAGTTCTTTAGGAAGAGAGTAGCCATGAGTCCATAGGGTAGCGAGCATTTTGTATTATCCAGGCAGTTGCCGAGGCCCCAAGAGTAATGCTGTTCTTAGATACTCAAATCTATAGAAAGTTAAAAGAAAAATCAAGCAAAAGGAACTTTTACAGAAGCCCTCTCTTTTATGTCAGCAAGCATGCCAGATATTCGCGGGTCCTCTTGACCTGAAATTTGGCCCTTCATCATTTAATGTCGGGTTTCTGGAGGACACGACTCTAATGAGGTCCTAACACATTAAAAGGCAGAAAGTAACCACTAAATTAAATAGACTTATCCTAGAACAACCTACATGGTCCTCAGATGAACTAGGATGAGAGGAAGAATTTCAGATGCATAAAGATACAAGACAGTGGAAGTGGGATGAGAACCAGTAGGAGGAAAATCTTAGAAAACTTTATTTCTGCTCTTAGGGGATGTACCCTGCAGCCCCAGAGGCCCCATGAGCCGCTGTGCCAGATACAAGAAGACAAATTCTTAGAGGTTTAGTTCTTCCTCTCTTTGTCCAACTGAAATATTTCTACAAAATTGTATCTTATTGCAATCAACAATCTGGAGCAGTGCATACATTGTGGATTGAATGGAAAGGAGGAGAGTTATGTATATGGATGAGTGAATTAAAAAATAATTTCTTTGTAAACTTTCATTTAAATGATGATAAAACTATTTTTTAAAAAATGAATTTTCACCAATGCTGATTTAGAGTAAGCTTTCCTCTTTAACAAAAAGAAAAAAAATCTAGCCGTACCACATTCATAGTTTTCTACATAGATAATGTATAGACAAAGAAGGAAACAGTAAGAAGAGCATTAAAGAGAAATTTCACTCCCACTCATCCCTTTTGTTGTCTCCATCTTTTTGTTTTCTGGAAACTCCTACCTGTCCAGTCTTCTGCCCTCACCCTGTGATGGAAAGAACCCTTTAAACTGTTCAGGAGGTTTATGCTTTTCAGAACTGCAAACTCAAACTTGAGCTCTTCCATTTGAAAACACCTCCAGAACATACTGCCCTTGACTAGCTCGTCACTAAGACACCATATATACTATCTTAATGGCCTGAGATATTGTAGCATATAACCCACCTTCCCATAAGATGAGTGGTTCTCTGTAGGAAAAGTAAGGGGATGAGTGTAACCCAAGGAGGACTTGTCAATGTCGAGAGATGTTTTGGGTTGTCGTTCTAGGTAGGAGGCGCCCGTACATATACAGGATATGGGACCGGGATATGCCTATCCCTTGATTCTTCAATGTCTAGAACTGACCCTTATAACAAATAATCATCATTCTCATGCCTCCGGAAACTCTATGAACATTAATAAACGTTGATAGTTGTAGAGAGGCTTCAAGCCTTTTGTTCATAGGGTCACTATGAATCGTGCTCGACTCGAAGGGAATCAACAACAACAACAAGAAAGTAAAAAATACCAAGGTTCATAGACTCAACAATAGACTGTAGAACTAAGCCTGGTTTGTGTTGTCTCCTGGAATGAGGTACTTGGTACAGAACAGACCTGAACAAATATGCGTTGATAATGCTTGCCAACTAGCCCATGAAAGTGTGTTTTATAGACCCTTTTAGATATCTTTACGCAACAGAAACAAAATTTGTCTGAAATCC
>NW_006399770.1:25951732-25964442 GCF_000299155.1 Elephantulus edwardii
TAAATATACATTAATTAATGGTACTTACATGACTTAGAGTTGATTATTTGTTTATGTCTTTAGGCATAAGTAAACAAAAAGAAAGATTCTTAAAATCATTATGGTTTTATATCATTTTCCATTCTTATGCAACTATAACTATATTCTGTAACTCTATAATATACAAGAACAGTCAAATGAGCCTCAGAATTTAAGTGGTGGAAAGACAAACTACAGCCCACTTTTCCTGCTGTGTCTCCCAAATGAAGGCATCTTGGGGTCATCTTCAATTCATTTTTTCATTCATTTCCTCATATATTCAGTTTTTCTTGATGCTTCATATGTGCCAGGTGATGGTATAAGCTCTGCAGTGAGAGTTGTGAGTAAAGCAGATGCAGACTGTACCTGAAGATGTGCACTCAAAGGAGAGGGGTAGCATTTGGTAAAAGATATTTTTCTCATTTTATAAATTCTTAAAAAATATAATAATAATAATATATCATCTAGAGATTGAGAGAGGTGAAAGTGTTTGGTTCAAGGGTTGTGTTTTCCAATAGAGTGCTCAGAGAAGGTTTTTCTTTGAGCAGACACGTGAATTCATGAGGAAGTGTGTCACAGGGATATTAAGAGAAAGACTATCCCAAACAGAGGGCACAAGTTCTGGGAGGTGTGGGTGTGTTTGAAGAGTAGACTGGGTAGGACAGTGGGTGAGGAAGAAAACGAGAGGGATGAGGTTCTGAGGAAGCCAGGGACCGCACCAAGTGGGAATGACGTGACCCCGTCTTTTACTCCATTGAGATGCAAAGCTATTAGGATTATGAGTAAAGAGGTCTTCTGCCTAATTTAAGTTTTGAAAGGCTTTCTCTGATTGCTGGGTGAGAAAGAGGCTTTCACAAGGACAGAAGCCAGGGATTCTGACCTCTGACTGGAGACAATGCAGTCAACCGAGTGAAGGGCTATGGTTCCCTTAGCTAGGGAGGCAATATTGGCGATGGTGATGGGATATGAGACTTGAGATGTATTTTAGAAACAGCCAAAATAACCTGCTTATGGGATTGGACATAGCTGGTTAGGAAAAGAGAAAGGCCAAGCACAAATTCAGGAATTTTTAGTTAAGCAATCAGAAGAATGGATCTGTCACTTAGTGAGATCAAGCAGCCTGGGTGAGTAGCAGATTCAGGAAAATGCAAGACCTAAATTTACGGCCATGGTAAATATCCATGTGGAGATATTACAAAGGAAGTTACATAAGCATATAGGACATGAATCTGAACTTGGGGGTGGGGTGGGGTAAAGGCTGAAAAGAAATAGTTTGGAATAGTTAACATATGGTGCTATGTTGAATTGTGTTGTTGTTGTTGTTGTGTGCCTTGGAGTTAGAACCAGCCTAAAGCTGGTTTTCAGGTGGGTTTCCAGCAGGTTAACAGAGGTAGTGAATCACACAAAAGGAGATTGCCCACCATTCTCTCATGGAGCAGCTGGTCAATTCGAACCATGTGTCTTCAGGATTACAGCACAGCTTCTTACCTCTAGGCCACCAGAGCTTCCTTATTGCTGTATTGTTGTTGTTATGTGCCGTCGAGTTGCTTGTGACTCATTGCGACCCTGTGTACAACAGCCCTAAACCCTGATCTATCCTGTGACAATTGCACTGTCTCTCACACACCCATCCCGATTACCCCAGTCACTGAATCAATCCACCTCATAGAGGGTCTTCCCCTTCTGCACCGTTTCTCCACCCTCCCAAGCATGATGTCCTTCTCCAAGGACTTGTCCCTCCTTACAACCTGTCCAAAGCCGAAGCCCTAGAATCCTTGCCTCCAACGAGCAACCTGGTTTAACTTTCTCCAGCATGACTGTTTTCTTGGCAGTCCATGGTACCCTCAATACTCTTCTCCAGCACCACAGCTCAAAGGCATCAAATCTCCTTCTATCCTCCCTAGTCATTGTCCAACTCTCTGATGCATAACAAGTGATTGCAAAGACCATAGCATGTATCAGACGCACCTTAGTCTCCAGAGAGACACCATTGCTCTTCAGTACCCTAGAGAGATCCCTAACAGCAGCCTTTCTTATCTCAATATGTCTTTTCATTTTCTGGTTACTGGTACCAAGAGTGTCTAGTGTCAGATAATTCTGACCTTTAACAGTCTGATAATGGGGAAAAAAGTGCATATAGAGTTTCCTAGGCAGTAATCTTTACCAGAGAAGATCACCAGGATTTTCCCCCCCTACACCTCTACAGAGTGGCTGGTGAGTTTGAGCAACCAACCTGTTAATTAGCCGAGTCCTTAACCATTGCATCATAAAATAGATTTTTTTTTCAGAGATGGATTGACACAGTAACTGGAGCAATGGGTTTGGTGTGTTGGAATTAGTGAGACTGGCTGAGGACAGGGCAGGGTTCAGAGTTGCTGTACATAGGGTTCCTGGGGGTCACAGGCAACTTGATGGCACATAACAACAACAATACCATTTTAAAAGCCATTATCAATTACCATCTGGTTGATTCCAATTCAGACTAACTCTGCCACAGATTTCAGAGGTTGTAAATTCTTATCACAGGATAACTGCCCACCTTTGTCATTGGAGTAACTGGTAGATTAGAAATGGACTCAAAGGCACACAGCAACAACAGCAAGAAGTAGTTTTAAATGGAACACAACTAATGTGGTACATTATATGTTGTACTTTTAACTAATACATTAGTTGTATGCCTTCCTGTTGGTATCAACCCATAGCTGACCCTTCAGCAGGTTTTCATACATTTAAAACACACTGGATATTTAAAACCATTAGGCTAGATAAGAAATATCTAGAGTGAAAGTAAAGATTAAAGAAGTAGGAGAACTAAGTGCTGAGATACTGAAAGGATGAGGAGGAAAAGCAAGAGATTAAAATCAATGGTCTGTAAGTAAGTAGGACATTCAAGAGAGCATGGTGGCCCAAAGTCCTCCGTCTTAATAAGGAGGCCAGGCAGCCTCAGGTATATAAGTGAGTTTTATGATCATGAACTTACAGGGAGACTTATTCCACAATATTGGGGGGGAACCCTTAAATCTGCATGGAGAAAATGAAGAGTTGGAATTTTAACCAAGATTGAATATTCTCAGAAGATGGCGAGAGTGAGAAAGTGAGAGAAGAGAAGATAAAATATAAAAGGAAGTGCTATAAGACATGGCTGCTTTAGAGAATTGAGAATTCTAGGAATTATTGAAATATTATTGTACTTTTTGGATCCTAATTTGATAATTAGCTTAAATAATCTCATTAATGGGTTCCAATTGGCAGCATCAATGTAGATGGAGAAGAGATTGAGATTGTTATCAATTTCAGCTTGCTTGGTTCCACAATGATCACTCTTTGGCGCTAACGTCAGCAAATCAAAAGATAAATTACACTAAGAAAATCTGCTATCTGGGAACTCTCCAGAATGCTAAAGAGCAATGATCTCAGTTAAGAAACTGAAGTGTGCCTGATCCAGGCCATGGTCTTCACAATTACCTGTTATGCATCAGAGAGCTAGACAATGACCCAAGAGGACAGAATAAGACTAGTGCCTCTGGGTTGTGGTGCTGGAGAAGAGGATTGAACATATAATGAACTGACAAGAGAACTGACAAGAGTCTGTCATGGAGAGGGTGAAGCAAAACTATTCCTTGGAGGCAAGGAGTTTGAGGCTTCATCTCATATACTTTGGGCATGTAGCCAGAAACACCAGTCCTCAGAAAGGGACATCATGCTTGGAAAAGTGGAGAGACAGTGCAGGACGGGAAGATCCCAGATGAAATGGATTGACATAGCAACTGGAGTAATGAGGATAAGCAAGTCAGAGATAGTGAGAATGGCCCGGGATAGAGCGCAGGGTTCAGAGTTGCTGTGCATATGGTCATAGGGTCGCTGCGAGTTACAGGCAGCTCAATGGCACATAACAAGCATTCCTGTGTATTAATAAGAGTAATAAAAGATAGTAAATTAACAGAATTTGGGGATATAATACAGTATTCATAATAATTTTTATATACATATAAAATTTTTGCTCTTAAATTACTATAAAATATTTTTCTCATTTCATTTTCTCAGATCTCTTAAAGCCAGAGAACATAACTTTATCAAAGTCTCAGAAATATCTTGTTGTTAGTATGTGCTGTCAAGTCGCTTGCTACTCATAGCGACCCTATGTACAACAGCCCTAAACTCTGCTCTGTCCTGTGCCAATCGCACTCTGACACTCCCATCCTGATTATCCCAGTCACTGAATCAATCCACCTCATAGAGGGCCTTCCCCTCCTGTGCTGTCCCTCCATCCCCCCAAGCATGATGTCTTCCTCCAAGGACCTGTCTCTCCTCACAACATGTCCAAAGTATGTTAGATAGAGCCTCAGAATCCTTGCCTCCAAGGAGCCACCCGGTTTAACCCTTTCCAGGACAAATCTGTTTGTTTTTCTAGCAGTCCATGGTATTCTCAATATTCTTCTCCAGCACCACAGCTCAAAGGAATCAATTCTCCTTCTGTCCTCCCTAGTCATTGTCCAACTCTCTGATGCATAACAAGTGATTGCGAAGACCATGGCCTGTATCAGATACACCTTAGTCTCTAGAGAGACACCATTGCTCTTCAGTACTTTGGAGAGGTCCCTAAAAGCAGACTTTCCCATGGCAATGCACCTTTTAATTTCCTGGCTGCTGGTGCCAAGACTGTTGACTGTGGAGCCAAGCAAACTAAAGCTGTGTACAATCTCAATCTCGTCACCATCCATCCTGATGCTGCCAATTGGTCCAGTGGTGAGAAGACTAAAAAAAAAAATCATTTGGCTATTACCCCATTTTCTAGATTATAAGTCATAAATTATCTACTTACCTTCTGAAATAAGTTTGTACTGTTGTGCATGCCCTTAGGTAAATATGTTGTTGTTGTTGTTGATTGCCATCAAGTCAAACATGACTCATAGTGACCCTCTGAGCAAAAAACCTGAAGCCTTTCTATAACTATCATTGTTTCTCAAAGTTCATAGTGTTCCCAGAGGTATGTTCTTTAGGAAGTCGATGCCACTCTTCCTTCCAATAGTTAACTTAGTATGAGGGGTTTTATATAATTATTTAACTTTATGAAAATTTGTAAATTGATTTCCAAACAAGACTCAAAAGTAGTTGTTGTCATATTATCCTGATTGAATTCACTGCCCTCATGGAATTTCCGTGGCTGGAAATGTTATGGAAGCTGACTGTCATACTTTTTTCCCCCCTTGAGCAGCTGGTACTGCTGGTCCTTTGCTTAGCTGCCAAGCCCTTACCCACTGTACCGCCGGGACTCCTTCATAGAATACTAAGTAACAGTGCCATCGTTCCTAAATTTATGGAGAATTATTTTCCCAGTACGTCCTTTTCTTTTCTGAATAAACCTGAGTGGCCAAATGTGACTCAGAATTTAATTCATGCCACTGGGACGATTCTCGCCTAGTGGTAAGAATCTGCGCTACAATCCCAAAGGCAACCCACCAGCAGTTCCATGAGAGAAGGATTGGCAATCTCCTTCCAGGAAATTAACTTCCTCTGAAAACCCACTGGACGGTCAGGTATGGGTTGATTCCCACTTGACAGCACACCGCAACAACAGCATACCCATAAAGATATGAAAAGTTCTTTGTAAAAGAATGAAAAATTGAAATTCTATAAAGAGTGAACCAGACATTTTGCCCACATTTCCCCAGCCTCCCAACTTGTTGCGCTCTCTGCTCCATTCACCTGAAATAGTCATCGCTGCCCGTCTCTTTTTTAAAATAAAACATGTCCAAACCAGGCTGCTCCTTGGAGGACATATTTTGGGCATGTTGCAAGGAGGCATCAGTCCTTGGAGAAGGATATTATGCTTGGGAGGATGGAGGGACAGCACAGGAGGGGAAGACCCATCGATGAGATGGATTGACTCAGTGACTGGAGGACTGGGGGTAGGTGTGTCAGAGACAATAAGGTTGGCTCAGGATAGAGCAGGGTTTAGAACAGTTGTACAGAGGGTCGCTATGAGTTGCAAGTGACTCGAAGGCATATAACAAAAATTCTCAAGGAGTGGAGTTCTTTTGGTACTGTGGTTCAGATCTTTTAAAATAAATCATGCCTACTTCCAAGGAGTGTGGTTCTAGTGTTACTGTGATTAAGACACTTGACTGCTAACCAGGAGGTTCATGGTTTAAACTGGTCAGCTTCTCCATTGCAGGAAGAGGAATAGTCTGCTTCCAGAACAGTTAACATCCTTGGCAACCTGATAGCCCAGTTCTACTCTGTCTGCTGTTACTGTTTAGAGCTGAAGTCCATTCAGTGGCAGTGGTTACTTTCAAGGAAAATTGAGTGTTACATCCTGAAGACCACTTTCCTTAATTCAACTGAAGTTAAAGAAGCATTTTCTCTTGTCTGGATATTTTTTTCTTCTTCTTAGCACATACTATTTTGTTATCTGAGAATTTGTTTGTCTTAGTCACTAACCAACTTTCTTGACAGCAGATCTCTGTGAAGTTCCAAAAAAATCTTAGAATGAGACCTTTGGCATAAATGATACATTAAGGGAGATAACTGAATACATTAAACTAAATGCCCTCTAAATGCCTCTAAAGTACTCAAGAGCAATGGTGTCTCTCTGGAGGCTAAGGTGCGCCTGATATAGGCCATGGTCTTTGCAATCACTTGTTATGCATCAGAGAGTTGGACAGTGACCAAGGAGGCTAGAAGGAGAATTGATGCCTTTGAGCTGTGGTGCTGGAGAGGCGTATTGAATGTACCATGGAGTGCCAAGAAAACAAATAGATTCATCCTGGAGAGGGTTAAAGCAAGATACGCCTTGGAGGCAAGGATTCTGGGGCTTCGTCTGACATACTTTGGGCATGTTGGAAGGAAGGACAGATCCTTGGAGAGGGGCATCATGCTTGGGAGGGTGGAGGGTCGGCGCAAGAGGGGAAGACCCCTCTATGAGACGGATGGATTCAGTGACTGGGATAATTGGGATGGGTGTGTCAGAGGCAGTGCGATTGGCACAGGATAGAGCAGGGTTTAGGGCTGTTGTACATAGGGTCGCTATGAGTCGCAAATTACTTGAGGGCACATAGCAACAACAACAACAAATGCCCTGAGGACCAGGCCGAGGGGGGGGGGAGTGAAAAACCACAACCACAACCTCTAACAAAGGGCTTTGTTCCAGGGGAAGGTAAGCCTGAGGACAGTCATTGCTGCTGTGCTCCTCAGGAAAACCAGGCAGTTCTCTGTGGAAGCCGTGGGGAAGCAGAGGTTTATGGACTTGGGCCTCTCCCCTGCAGCCACTGTTTAGTCAGGCTCCAGGCCACAAAATCTTTCTGTTGATTGAAAGGCTCACTTAAGGAAGATTTTTAGGGGCTTTTCACGTTTGTTTCTTAAGCAGTCAGAGGTAGCGCTGGTAAGGTAGTCTGTAGGGCATTGTGCTGCTAACCCGAAAGCCACCATACCTTCCAGTGGTTCAAATCCACTAGTGACTCAGGGGGAGAAAGCTAAACAAGCTTCTCCTGCTGACCCTGGAGGGTCAGCTGTGAGTTGTTTCTGATACAGCAATGAGTCCAGTTAGGGAGTCAGAAATGATGATGTAAACAAGATATATGCCGAGGCAAGTGTATAGTAGGACTAAGACAAAAATGTTATTTTCTATGGATGTGTAATTGATGATTTGCAATTTTGTTATTCTTATAGTTATCATTGTCATTAATTTAGCATGCCTTAATTATTAAGGGAACTCTAAAGGCTATACTCCAAAGTCTGTAAGGAGCTAGGTTCTTAACCCAAAATCTAAGCCTCCTTGATAGTTTGAAACCATCAATCTGGCTCTCAGGGAGAAAGATGGGTACTCTCTTCCTGCGTGAGTCAGCCTTGGAAACCTAGTGGAGGATTAGCATTGAGTTCGTGCCAAGCGGATGGCATGAGTTAAGTTGACTTTTACTGTGGTTGGAGTCCCTGGATGATGCAAATGTTTGAGCACGGGGCTATTAACTGAAAACTTGGCAGTTTGAATCTACCCAGGGACCTCTTTGCAGAAAGACCAGAAGAAAGCTTCCCAAAATTTCCCAGCTAGGAAAACTGCAGTGCACACGTCTATAGAGACAGTAAAGCACATAGGGTAACCATGACTCATTGGCAGCTAGTCACGTTGTTTTCAGATAATTTCTTACTCTGTCTACCCTACTGGAGTGTGAAGCCTTCCTTTTTCCATTACTCATCTTCTCCTTCTGACTCTTTCTTGAACCTTTTCCTGCCTACCACACTATAGCACACGCATACAAGGTGATACTGCTGACCTCAGGTAAAGAAAAGGTTCCTAACTCTAGGGACCTCTCTTTTCTTGCCTCTTTTTAAGCAACTGTGGCCCCCAAAGCTGACACTACTCCTGGACATCACTCACATTATGCCATTTTTAGTGTTTTCCTCTGCTATCCAATCTCCGTTTCCTTCCATACAAACCCCTGACCTCAACTCTCCACTGACTTAATCAGTTACCCAAAAAGTGAATCTATTCTGTGTTGATGAATGATAACAAGCGAATGAGAAAAGCTAGTCCCCTTCTATCCACCCTTTACTTGATAATATTTATTTTTATTCTGATTATTTAAATGTAACATGCCCCAAATGGTGCCCAAGCAAAAGGAGTAACTCAGCACCTGGTACAGCAACTGGAACTAGTTTATTTGATCAATTCAAATAGCCAATGAGTGAGGGAATGAGTGATGTATTTGGATTCCTAGTCAGATGGAACAAATGACAGACAAATTAATGAGAGGAATATTTGTAGACAGTATTTTGCAGGTTCATGGCTGACATTCCTCTTAAATATTCACCTGACCCCACTCTCATATTGGGGGGAGTGGGGGAGAGATATGTATGTAAAACTCGAAGCTTTAGTGGAGATGAGCGAGAGGAAATCTAGTCACCTCCTTCCTTCCTCAACTACTCTCACTGTCTTTTCTTTCCTAAATGTATGAACATTTAGTTCATATGCTTTCAACCATAAGCCTCAGAGGAATCAACATTTTGAAGAGAAAAAGGAAGGAAATCAGAGACGTTAGACCTTCTGTCCTAATAAACTTAGGTTGAAACTTGAAAGAGTAGAAAATTGAAGATTACCTCTCTTTTTTTCCTTACAAATAATTTCCTTATAGTCTGCTTTTGTTTTGGGGAGTATTTTTCCTCAGACATTACTAACATACAGATTTGACCTGGACAGAGGCTTGGAGAAGCTGTCTTTACCTCTTAGCATTGAGCAAAGGTAAAAACTAAGAGACTTGTGGAGATCCCTTACCATGAGTCCTACGAAGCCCTGGTTGAGTTTGCTGTCTTGGCATAAATGTGATTGGGACTCTACCGAAAAGAGCTGTGGATGATAACACACTCAGGTCCTCCATGCTCGCATGCTCCCTTCCTCTCTTTTATGAAATATACAAATATGTAAGGGAAACGGGGTAAAGAAAGTAAAGCTAGTAAAATTCTCATTGTGCCCAAATTAGGCTTTTACATGAATGGAAACTGAACCTTCCCAAATTCTAAAAGGTGTACACCTGCAAATGCTTCTGTTCATCTTGTCTGCCAAGAATTAACAATCTTCTGTCATGTTCTGAATGTCCGACCTTTCTATCCTGCTTGAAACAGATGCTACTTCCTTACTAATCACAGCCTCCTGTTGTCGCCATGTACCATGTTGAATCACGTAATGTGTAACGCCATTCCACCACCTTCTCTCCATCCCTCATTTTATCCAAGCATGTAGTGTGCTATTACTCTGCTACTACTGTATACACTCTGTATACATTTCTGTTCTTCCTTGCAAGACTGTGAATGCTTCGGCCACTCCAATCGATGCAGTTATATCGATCTGCTAAATACAGTCATTTGCGTGAGCTGTAAACACAACACTAGAGGGCAGCACTGTGAGTTATGCAGGCTGGGCTACTTCAGAAATGCTTCTGCACAGCTGGACGATGAGAATGTGTGCATAGGTCAGTCCCATTATAATTTCAGCTATTGTTCTGTGCCTTTCAAGCTATGGGGAGTTCCTTAGGGTGGAGAGCTGGTGATTGGCATCACACCTGAACCAGAATGAATTTCCTCAATGACATTCTTGTGTTGGTTAACAACAGAGCTGGGGGAGATGCATATTGAGTCCTTGTGTTGCTAATTTTTTAAATGATGATATGAAATATTATGTTTAGGAGCCAGAGTGTTTCTTTCTTTTCTTTTCTTTTGTTTTTTTGCATGAAATATTAAAATCAAGTAATATCAACCTGACCTTCAGTTTTATGTATATTTTTTTTAATGGAGACTCATTATATTGGATTTAATCATGACTATGAGAAACTGGAGTACAAATGTCAGTTTGATAACTTATTATCAACAAACATTGGATGATTAAAATTTTTCATTTTTTGAATTAAAAGCAACTGGTAGTATAGAAGGGTTGCCTGACTATTCCATCTATAGTAACAAAATTCCATTTATTGAATTTTTCCTGTATCTCCTGAAAAGAGAAGTGATTTCTCAAAACTATTTGAGTCAATCAGTTCTCTTCGCTGCCACAAAGCACAGCACTGGTCCCTTGCAGAGCACTGCTTGTGGCTTAGGAAGGTGGAGTGTCTGTCCCACTCAAAAAGCGTCTCCCACATTTTCCTTAGTCAAGTATGCTTGTCATAAAAGAATAGAACTAAAATACTTAAAAAAAACCTACAAAAAAGAAAAAAAAAACAATGAATGGAATTTCACTTTATAATTTTCTTTGAAGAAATATGTATATTTGAAGGACAGAAGGAGATAATATGTCTGTTACCATACCAGTAGGCAACCAGCTTCAAATGTAGAAATGTTCACATAGAGATAAGTTTAACATAGACAACACTAGCTGAGAAGTGACAGGTGATCTTTTCCTCAAAAACAAAAAAAAAGGAAAAAATTAAATAATTTACATTTCTGGGACCATAACTCTTTGGATTGTCATGATCTTATAGATACTTAGACCAGTGTCACCTGAGATAGCTTTACAAGCTGTTTTGAATTAAATTTTGCCAACTTTATCTAATACCACTTATGTTGACAATATGTCTTATTTTCTCCAAAGCTCTTGCTAATACATTATTTGTGAGTTAGCAGAGAAATACTGGACTTAAAAGCTGAAGAGTGTGTCCAAGCCCCAGTATATTAATATTATTATTATTATTATTTAATAACTCTGGGTCTTGGCTAAATCATTCAATCCTCGTGAAATCAGAATCACAAAGAAGGCACAGGAGACACTTTGTAAACTGTGAACTGATTTGCAAATATGTTCTATTACTTAATCCTCATTAATAAAACAGTGAGGTAAGTATATTACAATGACAGTTTCCCCTCCTTTTGAGCTGCGAAAAGCAAGACAAGTTAACCCAAATCATACAGCTTTAACAAAACATTTCCTCACATAAGAAGCAAAGCACTTCTTGGCACTAGAACTTGAACTTCCACACCATCAGAACTTCTAGCCACCTTGACACACAGCAGATCTTGATAGGCATGTATATATTTATGCATTTATAGATGACATCAGCAATTCCATTATGAGCTTATGAGGTGAAGCTCATTGACTTCATACAATTTACTTTACAAGATTTGAGGATATTAATACAAACCAAGAGACATATAACTGAGTTTTGAAGAAAGAATTGCACTGCAATGAATGTCACTTGTGAAAATATATAAACGTCATGCTATAAATATGGAAACAACAAAGAATAAAATAAGTAACACTAAATAAACTAAAATGACTAGCAAGCCTAATCATTTTACAAAAACATATAAGATTTCAGTGTATTATCTTATTTTGAAAAAGATCCTTTGTAAATTTCTAAAAAAAAATCCATAACATTTCTCAACACAGATAATTTAACCATGTTGTAATTTTATCCATAGTATTATATTATCATGAAGCTTGACCCTTTTTTCCAGTGTTAAGGCAATCTGTAGACATTCCTGTCCAGGTCAAAGTAATATGGTTCTGTCTGAAATCCATGTTTGATTATGACAATCTGTCTGCTTTTGTCTTTTAAAGTCAGTCAATTTTCATCTTCACAATCGATAAAGATTCTTAATCTGTATCTTTGTATGTATTTAACTAAAAAATTAAGAGCAATTGCTTTCTATAGTTCTGAATCATTGGTAAATGAAAAATTATAAAGTTGGTGTGTGTTTTTTTAAATCAAAGAGCTATTTGACATGTTGTGCCATTAAAAATCTTATAAAGTAAATATGAAAATGAACATTTTTAAAGACTCAAAGTGAAGTACATTTTCCCTATACACCAAAGGTATTTCCTTTTTTTCTAAATGGAATATTAGCTTTTAAAATTTCAACTGAAATAGTTTGCCTAGGTCATATATTATACATTATCATTTGTCCTTACGGTATGTATATATGCAGGAAATTAATCAGCTAAATCATCTGTAGATTCCCCTTTCCCCCACCTGAGCTAAAGGGGAAAAGGGAAGAATTTGCTCTCCAAAGGTCAGCTGAAGCCTGTGACTCAAACTGTCAACCTTTACTCTCTAAGATGCCCTGAAATCATTGTTTGTCTATCTTTAAACTCCTTAAAGGGTTAGAAGGATCCTTAAAGAGGAAAGATTGAGAATCAAATTAAGACAATACACTACAAGTAATTAAGAGTTCACTTTTATGCCATTTTGGATAGAAAGTACAAAGAAAAT
>NW_006399770.1:25964542-26002833 GCF_000299155.1 Elephantulus edwardii
TATATTTACACCATTCTCTTTCACAGAATTATGTACTAATCTCAGAAATTTTAAGTCTCCTCTGAATATTGAAAAAACAAAACAAAACAAACTCAAACTCAATACTTTAACAATTTTCAAAATTCGTATCTACTACTCTGGCTGTTTGCTCTTATATTTGGCAAAATATAAACTCCGTTTTAAATAATACATATATAAAACAGATGCTTTGCGTCATTTTATATTATGCTAAATATAAAATGCAGCTAGCTGGCTATTCCAGGATGCCCCAAAGTGATTGCTGCTTTGTTATTACTAGTGAATTGACTAATTTTTCATGTGAATTTTCAGCACAATGATGTCTCCAAACATTCATGTAATTACCCTATGATGACGCGGCAATTACATAAAGATGACATCCTTGCATGCTTCTGTTTCATATAAACTTCAACATTAAGCAGGAAACTAGAGCATGTGTCATTCGTGACCTTGGGCAATCACTGCTAATAAGCCCTGCTAACAAGCTTTAGATCAGAATGAAACACAGGGCTTCACAATTGCTTCTAAACATATCTCAAAGGTAGGATGCATTATTTTTAATTCTCCTTGAAACTTAAATCAGGTAATCAGAGGTCTCTTATACAGAACAAAGCAAGCACAAGTCATTTCTAACATTTCTAAATAAATTTTAATATAACTTTTTAAACAAGCCTTCGAAATAATTTCATGTCATCTTTCATGTTTGGGGTTTGTGCAGTTTTTTGGGGGTTTTTTTAGTCCAAAGTCCTATACATTTCCCTAGTTTTATGGAATATGATATGATTTTCCTAGGCTATCTGCTAGGGAGCTCTAGTGGCCTAGTGGTAAGAAATTGTGTTGCAATCCCAAAGGCACATTGTTCAAATCCACCAGCTCCTCTACAAAAGGAGGATGGGCAATCTCCTATGCGATTACTTCTGAAAACTCAGTGGAGGGTCAGCTATGGGCCAGTTCTGACTCTATGGTACACACAACAAGAAGGATATCTCCATGCATAGACTTGGTGGTACAGTGGTTAGGTACTCACCCACCTGCTTCTCTGAGACAATCTGCTTCCACAAAGATTTACAGCCTTGCAAGCCCCATGGAGCAGTTCTACTCTGCCTTTCAGGGTCACTAAAAGTCAGGCTTGACTCCATGCGTTTGCCTTTTGTTGGTAGATTATTTCCACCCCCCCCCCAATGGCCATCCATCGTCAGCCATAGTTTCATAAATAATAGTTTCTTTTAAAAAGTATCTGTAAAATGGAGAATAGATGGCACATTTCTTCTTTTATAACCATGACTGAGTAACATAAACTCTTCCTATGATGATTCCCAAGATTAACTTTGTATTTTATTTGTTCCTTTTTAATTTGCTAATCTTGCTTCCATTTTTTCCAGCTAAAGTCCTAAATATTAATTAATTGTTATTAGCTAATGGATTAAATTAGAATGCAAACTCATATAGGCCAGAGGTAACATGGCTTCCAGGCTAATAATTTTTTTAAATAATATTTTTTATTTTAATAACAACAACAACAGCAACAATTGTGATTTTAACAAAAGTTTACAGAAAAGTTAGATTTTCATTCATTCATTGCTGCATATTTTACCCCCTCTCCCTCCCTTCCCCCTTCCCAAGTTGACTTTTTTTTTAATACTAGCGTATTTACAAAATTTGAGTACTTTGTTTTCAAGAACAGATTCTTCCAATTTCCCCCACTTCCCGCAACCCATCAAATTGTGCAACTCCATGATTAATCCCCCTTCCCCTGCACATTCACATCCCTCTGCTTCCACCCCCCCCAACCCCTTAGATCCTTATACTCATTCTACAATAATTATTTTATACAATATTTGTCCTTGTGGGATTGAGTTAGCTCACTCAGTGTAATGCTTTCTAGTCCCTCCTCCATCACACAGGAGCAATGATTTAAAATTATTACCTAACCTGGCTAATAAAATTTTAGTGACTCATTAGCAATATATGTACTTTAAATAAAGAAATGCATTACCACTTTGGTAGTGATGCTTATATATAGAACACGTATGTATAGATAAACAATTTTACAACCATAACAAATTCAAATCAAAACTCATTACCATCAGGTTACTTCTGACTTACAGCATCCCTCCCTGAGATCTCTGAGGTTGTAAATCTTTATAAGAGGAGCATGCCCATTTTTCTCCTTCAGAGCAACTGTTGCATTTGAACCATTGGCCTTTTGGCTACCAATGCCAGTAATCCTTATAACAAGGTTTCACTTTGAAATACTTTTAAATATAGTTACTATACACGCAGATATATATTCATTCAAATAAAAAATAGCATGTTAGAATAAAATCCTTATTAGTAAGTCCATTCCAAGCCAAAGAGGAAAGAATATTTTTGTTTATTTGGTTTTATTCTTACTTATACATATCACTATTAGTCTGACAAATATTTGATTAGAAGACCACAAAACTTAAAACAAAATGAATTATTAAACTAAAACCACAAGTCTAAGGTGCTCCTTTCTTTGAAGAAATTATCTAATTAGTCTCAATGACAAAACCAGAAACAAATGCCCAGAGCTCTCCAAATGGTTGAACATCTAGCATTTCATTGTTTGTCTATTATGCTAACTTTGAATTCTATTACCTGATTTCTCAGAGATTCTTTTGACTGGTTGATATGATTTGTGTTTATCTTTATTACCAAGGGTAACTCTTAATGGACCCACTTCAAAGGAAAAGTAACTGAGAGGAGTTTAAAAATTTTCCCAAAACACAATGTAGTCATGAAAAAAAAAAAAAAAAAAAAAAAAGCTTTGAACTACAGTTCGAAAAACATGCGAGCGAGATTTCTTATTTTCAGGCAGATGAAAATCTCAGGAATTCCTATCTCTGCTTTATGACTTAAGGATTTTCCCCCCACTAGAAATGGGGGTGGGGGGAAATTCTATAGAAGAATGCGATTTACTTTTTATTACAGTCACTCATAGTGTCTGATAACAGGCATTATAATGACAATTATATGCCTAGATTATCCCTGTATTAAAGTTCATTTGAAATTACAAAATGTATGTTTATTTCATGATTGTTAACCCAGCTTGCAGAAAAAGCTGCTGTGACTTGCTTAGCAGATATACATCAGGGACCATCAGAGAGCACTGTGTCCATAAATAAGTTAAGGTGCTGTCCCAAATCATAAAGAGAAACTGCCTTTGAATGGGCAAAGTGCATTCCTACCGCACTTTAAAAATGTTCACCGCTTCTCCAATATTGAATGTAACGGAGAAGCCCATTTGAATAATTTAAAATAGATTTTACGCTGATGGCATATTGATTTACCCTTGGTCTGAAAACTTCTCCTGGTGTTCATTAACCTATCTTTAAAAAGGCCCTAACAAATGGAACCTCCATTATGATCTGTTAGCAGCGAAGAGCCTGATGTATTATTTCCTCAGAAGTTTTCAGTCGGTTTTCTCTCCTGTCGTAAAAATGGCATCTTGGAAGGCCAATAAATAAATGGAGCTGAAATGGCCTTATTTGCCAAAACATTTCATTAGTGGACATCTTCCTTTAAGTAAGCGATGACTTTAAGTAAGTAACGCACCTGTGTTGATACCTATACGCCATGCGGACTTGTCTCCAGCCTGTGTGTGTTGTCTTGTTTCTACAGAGTGTTATTGTAACCCTCTGGGCTCAATCCATGACCGTTGTAATGGCTCAGGATTTTGTGAGTGTAAGACTGGAACGACAGGGCCTAAGTGTGATGAGTGTCTGCCAGGAAATTCCTGGCACTACGGCTGTCAACGTAAGTAACGCTGGGAGCTGCCCTCTGCCTGCTACAGCATGGCTGATTGTGCTTGTCGAGGCCAATGCGCACAGCTTCTCAGAGAAAGACCCAAACTGCTGACAAGCTTTAAAAGTTATCTCATGCCTCAGCCTCTGCATAGGAGAGCAATCTATCAGCTGTCCGTCCAGCTGGCTTCTTTGAAGCCGGTCTTCACCCCTTCTGATGGCTGAAGCAACTTTCATTGAAATATTGTACGTAGATCCATGTACTTGGTCAAACTATAAATTAAGAGCCACAATGGGGACCTGATTTGGAAAGACTCACCACAAAATGAAGGGTGATGTGTCTGTGGTTTAATATATTTCTTGAACAGAGAGCTACCCTGGAGCTCCAGAGTTCATAAATTAAATGATATCTAAATAACTTATTACTGTCTTTGCTATCATACCCATTACAGAATCTTAACCAAAAACCTAAGATAATGAATCCAAGATATATTTAAATGCCAGAGGAAAATAAATGGTAGAAATCAATACTGATTTTTAAGCCTCTGAGGTTAGGTACTGTGTAGTAAGCCTTATACTCAATGCCGTGTGCTTTGGTCTCATTTCTCCGTGGATGATGAGGCCTTCCTCAAAGCTTGTCAAGGCAGGAGGCAAACTGAGGCACCAGAAACTAACATATCTAAGCAAAAGCTACTTTCTGTCTTTTTTTTTCTTTTGCTTTTTAATTGTGCACTAACTTTTCTTGCTGTGTAGAGTCCACTTATTAATATTAAAGGGTGGCAAAACATAGCCTCCAAAGCAGCACAGTCTGACAGAAAATGCTGCCAAACATATGCAATGGTGGCCATCCTGTAATCAATGTTTTTGAAAGTTAAAAAGAGAAATTTATATTAATATCTCTTCCAAACTCTGAACTCATTGCTGTTGAGTGGAAGTGACTTATAGCTAAACCTCTAGCAAGTTCTTCAAGTCTGTAAATTGCTCAGGAAGAGATGCCCATCTTTCTGCAACAAAGCAACTGGTGGATTTGAACTATGTGACTTTGGATTGACAGTACAACTCCCTGCCCAGTAGGCCAGCAGAGGTCTATAAACATTAGTAACTTAAAATATCAAAAATCCTATCAATCTGCATGTAATTTTTATAAAAATAATAAAGGAGATACCATAACTTTTTCAAACTTTCTTCAAAATTTGGCATGTTTTACACTTACAGAATATCTCGACTCTTGTTGAATTGTGAATTGAGTTTTGCTGTAATGTGAGGCTTGCCAGTCACAGTGTCCACCATACTAGACAGTGCAGCTCTAGAGTTCTTCTGATTACTTTTTTTCACTTGGAAAAAAAATCAACATGAAGAAAACCATCTATAGCCAATTTCTATCAGGGCAATATAAATGATCTATCTGCTACTTGTCTGAAATTTGTAGTTGTCTGGCAACAAACTGCATGCACTTCTACACAATGAGTTACCAAAGTGGAACTTAATGTTATAATGCCATAAAACATGATGATAGCTGGGAAATTTGACATTGCATAAGCCAGAGTTAGCATGTGAAAGTGAAAACACTACAGAGCTAGGACTCAAACAGATGTATGCATATCCATGTGTATTACTGCTTTATTCACAATAGCAAAGAGATGAAATCAACCCAAGTGACTATCAACAAATGAATGGTTAAAAAATGCTACATTTATGCAATGGAATATTACACAGCATAAAAAAAACAATGAACTTGTAGAAGATTATACATTTGGAAGCTTGGAGGACATTAAGCTAAGTGACTCAGTCACAAGAGGACAAACATTGCATAACACTGTTGTTGTAAAATAAACAGACATGGGGGAAGTTGGGGAGAGAATGGTATTAGAGTGGCTAGATAATGAACACTGCATCAGAGCAGCTGAGGGGAAGAACTGTCCAAAAGGAATACATGTTTGGGCATTATATGTACGACAGCAATCTGGGACGAGTGCTTTGCAAAGTGGTTTGGGGTATGATAAGAGGAGGGGCAGGTAGAAAATGTTCAACAATTGGAAAAATATGATATATTTTTAAAAATAGTGAAAAGAGAGCATCATAGAGGATCAGATCATGAGAATGTGGGAAACATACCCACTGTCATCTGTGGATTAGGCAAGTAGGTAGAAGTCTTGCCTGCTCCAGGTTCCCAGAAAGCACTGGTTCTTAGAAGGCTGGGTGGAGTGGTGGATCCCAGGATATAGGAGAAGTTATCAATCATTGGCGTCTGGCAGCAGGGCCAGAGGAGACCAATAGTCAGGAGAACAAACAGATAAAGGGTGGAAGGCAATACCAAGATTGAGAGCAAAGTGTAAGGAGACATAACTGACAAACTTCTCAGACAGAAAGTCTCCTGTAGGATGACTGCTAAAGCAGGATCTGAGTGGATTCCTAGAAGGAATGAAAAGGCATCAGGGAGAAAGAGAAATTGATCAAGCCTTGGGAAGAATACACTTCAAGAAAGGCCTTGGTCTAAATTCCCTGTATTAATTACTAGAGAAGTATATAAAAACATGTAAAATTTGGGTGAATATTTTCCTGTTTGCACATGAGTAATTGGATAGAACTGGACTTCCTCTGTAAGGACTACATGATTTGCCAATCTCACATTCTTATCTTCAGGATCAATTAGTAAGTGAATTTTTATTTTGAGTGTTTATTGAGCACCTACTATGCTTAGACATTTTGCGTTTCTACTCTGGGGAACTCTGGTGGCTTTGTTGTAAGAATCTGTGCTGCAATCTTGAAGGCCCACAGTTCAAATCCACTGGCTGCTCAGGATAGAAGGATGGGCAATCTCCTCCTGTGCGATTAGTGCCTCTGAAAACACACTGGAGGGTCAGCTATGGGTCAATTCTGACTCGATGGTACACAACAACAAACAACAACTCTATAGATGAAGAGTTCACAGACTGGAGTGAGAAGTTGCCTTATGACCAATAGATATGATAAGAGGTAATGAGAGCAAGGGAAGAGGTATACATATTCTGTGACGAAAGTTAAGATGAGGTGGAAGGCTTCCTGAAAAGATGATAATTAAATTTTAACTAAGTGCTAGTGAAGTTTTCCAGGATTAAACTTCTTGAGAATGGAATATAAGCTAGAAAACTATATTCAGAAATCCCTAGTAATGTTTATGTGGTATAAGACATGGAGAGAGAGAGAGAGAGAGAAAGAGAGAGAGAGAGAGAGAGAGAGAGAGAGAGAGAGAGAGAGAAGAAAGTAGAGACCAGATTGAGTGGTCTCTTAAATGCCAAACTAAAAATATTAATTTCGCGGATAAACATGGGGGACTAGTTATAGAACTCATCACATGGCTTTATGCAGAAGAATGAGAGGATAACATTTGGTTTTAGAAATATTATTCTACTTAGAAAAATTCTGTAAGGAAAGGACTGGAAAAAGATGAGATTGGACTTGGTGTAAAACTTGAATATGTTTCAAACATACTTTGGAAGACTCCTTGTTGGGTTGGGTTTTTGGTTTGTTTTTTTTTTTTCATCCTTTAGACCCACTCACACAGAACTGATATCCTAAATTAAAATAAAGAAAATCTCAGGTACTCCCCAGTAAATGGTGCCAACCCCAAGTTCCTACCCTTGGGATCTCTTTGACTACTCTCAATGTCCAGTAGGTAAGAGTAACATCTATCAGAGTTAGGTGCCTCCAGCACCTGTTATAGTGATAGAGCAAGTGTCAGATATGATTAGTTTGTGCTTATTGGCTTTTAAGTATTTTTCACATCACCTCTAGGTCCACATACATCTGAATCCAGTAAGAAGTGGCCCTATAGTCAGTAACTCTAGACACACAGATACACTAACTTCTGCTCAGCCTCAGTTGGACTTATTCTTGATTTGGCCACATTATGAGTGGCAGTCATAATAAGATGTCAACCAGAAACCAATGTCAAGAAGAAAACAATGGTGGACAAGGGCTAGCAGCATCATTGGTAATAGTGCTGGTTTCTGTTGTTGTGTACTTTAGAGAGGAACCGACCCATAGCTGACCCTTCAGCGCATTTTCAGAGGCAGTTAATTGCAAAGGAGTAGATTGCCTAATCTTCTCTCTCAGAGCATCTGGTGGCCTTCAACAACATGCTTTCAAGATTGCAGTGAGCATCTTGCCACTAGGCCACCAAAGTAATACTGGTAGTAGGCAAATCTCCAGAAAGCTGTTGTCTGCAGTAGGTATCAAAACAGAATCTTAAAGATTCAGGCACAGGGCTCATTCCCTGAGAGGACTAGCAAGAACACAACAAGGAACTGCAGTCAAAAAGGACATGGCTTTGCAGATAGATAGTAGAAAAAAAGACAGCTAGTGACTGGTTCTACCACTTAGGACCTAGAAGTAGAAAGGATAAAATGAGTATGTACTTCAGTTCTGGTATCATGTAGACCTAGGTTTGAATCTCACTTCTCTCTCTTACATGGAAGCAGGAGTAGCATCCACTTCCTAAACAACATGCCTCTGGAAACTCTGAACTTTGATAAATGACGATAGTTATAGAAAGGCTTCAGGCCTTTTATTCATAGGGTTGCTATGAGTCGTGCCCGACTCAACAATAATGAACAACATCTCTCACTTGCTTACAAGGGGTACTCTGGTGACTTAGTGGTAAGGAACTGAGCTACCAAAGCAAAGGTACGGAGTTCTAACCCACCAGCTGTACCATGGTAAAAAGATGGTAAGTTTCCTCCCATGCAGTTTATTTCCTCTGAAAGGTCAGCTACAGGTTGGTTCTGACTCAATGGTTCACCACCCACCACCACCACCACCACAATAACACTTACTTAGACCATTGAAGGGTCAGCTACAGGTTGGTTCTGACTCAATGGTTCACCACCCACCACCACCACAATAATACTTACTTAGAAGAATTAAAAGAAACTACTTAGACTCTTCAATCCTGCTTTTCATTTAAGAGTAGTACCCAATTTATGTAATAATTGTGAAGATTCAAGGGCAATGATGAATGTAGACTTCTTGGTATATGGTACATATTCAGTTATTATTAGTTATACCCAGAGATGTGCCAGTGAACTAGGCAAGATTTCATACTCAAAAATTTCTTTTTTATTTTAAAGATAGAACTTTCACTAACATTGGTCACTAAGGAAGTATTAAAGTATGGAGCTAGTGGTTTCTGAATAGCCCCTTGATTAGAGCCAAGGGTGATTCTAGAGACTGAAGCAAATCTGACCCCAAAAGCAATTGTGTAGCTTTGTCTGGAGAAATTGGAGAATTCCGGGTTCCTCAGCAAACTTTCTGTATTCAGGAGCCACAGAATGTCTACTCCATAAATGAAACCTGGTCTCTGATATAAAAGGTGAAAAACTTGAAAACCAAGAGGGTGAATGGTTTTAATACAGCATGGAACAAGCAATTCAGGAAAGCAACAGAAATAAAAAAGATTCCAAGGAACCATGCAGAATCAAACTCACTGTGGAGGTTGCCTAGTGGAAGAAGAATGACATGGTGAGAAGAAAAGTTGCATTCTCTTTAAATGTGCCTCTTAAAAATGATGGTGTCAAGTTCAGAGAGTGAGGTAGAACTTTGTAAAAAGAAAATAGCATTGCCTGCTTCACATAAAACACAAAAGGTGGACTTCTATCAAGCAGCAATGAAACAATTGTTGCATGCACCAAAACAATGGGGAGAGAGGGAAATGTGTGCTTTTTGGTTGAGAATAGAAAATCATATGTGGAACTACTGAATCTGTTGAGGATATATTGTCTCCTTGGAGAATGTACATGAGATTTAACGGAACAGCGTTAGTGACGCTTTGTCTCACATAATGTGAGCATGTTGTTAGGAAGGCTAAGTTCTTGGAAAACGACATCATGCTTGGAAAAGTAGTGGCCAGTGAAGATGAGAAAGACCCTCTGTGAGATGGATGACACAGTGACTGCATCAATAGGTTGAAGCACAGCAGAGATTGTGAAAGTGACATAGGCTCATTATGAACTAGAACTGACTCAGGGGCACCTAACGACAGGCACAATGACTATGAAAATGAAGAATTATTAACTATTTTAAACTAATTTATGTAATTACTAAAGGTACTTTCAGAACTTACAATCTGAATGTTTAAAAGTCAAAAGAGTTAATGGCATACATTAAATATTATAAATTGAGGAAAAAATCCAGAGTGTTTATAAACTCAGGGGGTCCAGAGATAATGTTCCTGGAACACGGCATAGAGTATCAGAATACGAGCTCCTGGAAAGATTCTGAATTTATACTAATAAGAACACAAACCAATATGTTTGGTAAGAGGCTCAGGAGCCTGATCAATAAGTTTATAATTAAATTTTAATGGAATATAGTTGAAATACTCTATATCCATAGAGCCATAAAATCCATAAAAAACAGATATTGTAGGTAACCAGAGAGTTGTTCTGTTTTCGTTCTTTCTAATCAATTTGAGTGATACTAATACTTGAATTGACTAGAAGGTGCCAAATTAGAACAACTCTGTGGGAAGAGATGCAGAGGGGAAAGAGAGAAACAGATGATTTTGAAGAGCAACTCAAGAAGGAAAACCAAAGTATGATAATGGAATATGGAAAGAGCTGGAGTCTGAGAATAAAAGGGGAGGAGCTTGCTTGGAATTTCTCAATTTAAGAGAACTTAACTTAAAAACATATCCCAGCCTGAGTTGTAATTCTGAGAGATCCTATTGTCGAAATCTTGAATAATCTAAGGAACATCAAAAGACGATGGAAGAAATACACAGACTCGCTGTACCAAAAAGAATTGGTTGGCGTGGAAATAAATATTTCAGGAAGTAAGATATATGATCAAGAGTTGATGATAATGAAGGAAATTCAAGCTGTGGTGAAGGTATTGGCAAAAAAATAAGACTTAGGGAATCGATGGGATGCCATTTGACATGTTTCAACTGACTGACGCAGCACTGCCTTTGCTCACCAGTCTGTGCCAGAAAATTTGGAAGACACTTGGCCAACTGACAGGAAGAGATCCATATTTGTTCCCATTCCCAAGGAAGGTGCTCCAAAAGAATGTGAAAATTATTGAAAAATATCATTAGTAAGACATGCAAGCAAAATATTGCTGACAATCATAAAAAATACCACATAGAATAGTACATTGAAAGAGAACTTACAGAAGTTCAAGCTAGGTTTAGAAGAAGCAGTGACATCAGGGATATTATTGTTGATTTCAAACAGGTCTCGGCTAAAAGCAAAGAATAGCAGAATAATGTCTATTTGTGTCTTATTGACCACGCAAAGACATTTGGCTATGTCTTGTCATAACAAACTATGGTTAACATTGAGAAGAATGGGAACTGCAGAATATCTAAACATGTTCACGTGAAACCTAGACCTAGACCAAGAAGCTGCTGTCTGAATAGAAAATGAGAACACTGCATGATTTAAAATCAACTAAGGGTGCATCAGAGTTGTATCTTTTTTCTGAACCTATTCAATCTGTATGCTGAGCAAGTCATTTGAAAAGCTGGACTCATATGATGACCATAAATATAGACATCTAGTAAAAGACTTACTCTAAAATTGCTGACTTACACTGATGAAAATTCCTTCACCGCCCCCCCCCCCAAAATAGAAGTAGTAAATGAAACTACTAGCACTACTAGTTGATAAGGTCACATAAGAGAACGAAGATCATAGGAAGTTGTTGTCTAATTGAAGCACATATCAAGAGCTCTGGATCTAGGCCTCAGAAACATTTTAAAGCAGCCACCAGTGACCTAGAACACAGGAGAGTCTTCTCACTGGTGAAGAAATTTTTCTCTGAAAATTAGTTGAAGCAGCTTGAAAAACATGATTTGTAGGTAACAGATGTCAACCGTTGCTTGGAGGGTTGCTAATAACAACTGGGCTTGTTGCTTCTGGAAGACGGAACAGTGACCAGTAGGTAAAAGAAAGGAGGTGGATTTCCATTTAGTTTTTCAACATTTATTCTGATTAGTGAAGAGTTTTACTGGGGACTCAAAGGCACACAGTTTTTATCCACCAGATGCTTCACAGGAGGAAGATGGACAAACTCCTCTCTTTTGATTTACTGCCTGTAAAAACCTTCTGGAGGACCAGCAGTGAGTTGGTTCCAACTCTACAACACACAACATTTATCTGAGAAGACACCAGAGTGCTGTGGGTAGCTGTAAATCTCCCAGACTCTGGAAAAGGTAAATGAAAACTGAATAGGCTCCTATGAATAATGCTTTCTGAGACCGTCAGTTTAAATACAACGTTGGATAAAAGACTTGAGGGCATTTTCAAATTTCCTGCCCCGATTTTCAGAGATCATGGGACCAAGGGAAAAGATTATATATATATATAGCAAAGGTACTCAGATGAGATTTAAAAACAAACATTTGGCCACTTAGCTTATAATCTATCTTTACTCACAGGTCTCATGTCCTCATAACTCTTACAAGTCACATTCTCAGTATTTGCTTCTTGTTCCCAAAAGTCAGAGACCTAAGACTTCTTTCATTCCAGAGATCTAATTGGTTCCCAACACAGTTCTACTACTCTGCTTCAGGAGGTTTTGTTTTGTTTTTGGTTTGTTGGTTGATTGGTTTTTTCTGATACACAATTAATTTGGCAGATCTGACAACATACGATCATTAATGTGATGCTCCAAGTTGCATCTCTGAGATGAAGATTATACTTCTCAGACAAGTACCTTGAGCCTAACTTATAATTTTTCTATAGACTCTAGTCGCTGACTCTTGATATTTGCTGTGTTGCATAAAAATGTCTAGTTTGCAATTCACCAGTTGACCTCACATGTTAAATCCCATGACAGGTGGCATGTCATTTAAGCAAGGATGTGTCTGTGATGCCTCAGAGCTTGCACAGTCCCAGACATGTGATGCTACACTTTTGCCTCCTGTTTATGTGTCACTAAAATGTTTTTCTCATTAATAAAATAAGTGATATCACTAAATTCAAGCCTTTCATTTCTTTTGTAGCCACTTTCACAAAAGCATCATTTTTCCTGGCTGAGCACCACATACCTAAGAGATGAAAAAAGAAATACTTAGAGAAGGGCACTCGAAGTTTCTGTTATACAACTCCTAAGCATGAGAAGGAAGGGCTTTTTAAACAGAACCAGGCAGAGCCTCCCAGAGGTAATTTAAAAAGGAAAACATTAGGAAGACAGGAGATAGAACATGGCAATTTGTAGGCATTGCAAACATGTGAGGTAGTTCTCCTGGGGAGAAAAAGGCTTCTTTTGCCAACTAGAAGATCAAGCTCCAGAGTTACCCCCAATTGTGATATTTCTCCTGAATCAGCAGGAAGAAGCCAAATCACTTGGTCATACTAATAGACGTTATATTCCATATCCAATTCCTGTTTACTCTTGATTCTTAATAAAATTTCTATTTGGAATTGTCAGAGTGAGTCCACTGTTCTCAAATACATCAGGTGGTAGGGGTGGAGTTAGAGCTTTATGCTGTCTTGTGGTTGATGTGGGGGTGACATAGAGTCAATTAGGAACCCTAGCGATCCTGTGAACAACAGATGGAAACCTCACCATATCTTGTGTCCTCTTCACGACCTCTCCTATGTTCGAGCCCACGGTTGCAGTCACCATCACAGAAATATGTATTTGTGTGACAGCATCAATTCATGTCATGTCTTTGAGGGTCATTTTCTATTTTACTGACCTACTTTTCTCAACTCAATGTCTTTTTATAAGACTGATGATGCCTCCTGACAACATGCCCCAAAGAAAGTACTTTTACTCTTTGACTCTTCCCAGTACTAATAGTTCATTTTGAGCACAAGAGGCCAATAATGATGGAGTCAATTTGGAAAAAGTCTATAGCAACAAGAGGAATAAAGTATTTAAAGTGTCCTCTACTTCAGGATCTTGTCCTAAACACATCCCAACTTGAAGTCCAGAGTGACGTAAATTCTGCACGGGACAAGTACAGGTAATGGACTTATTCACTGAATCATAGCCTGTCAAGTAGATAATTCATAATGATGCTGAGTGTGTCACGGTGAAACAATGTTCCACAGAGTTTTTAATGGAAAGGATTTTTGTTGTGTTTTAAAATAGGCAGCCAGATCTTTCTTCTGAGGTACCTCTGGGCACACTCAAATCACCAACCGCTTGCATTGCTCAGAGAGCACATTGTCCAGAATTACCAGAGTGAGTCTGGACTAAGTAAAGCTCAGATGCTAAACATTGCTGTGTTCAGCTTAGAGAGGAACCTCAATGGACCAATTTCCATATTTACTTGGCAACCTGTGCTATTTCTCCCTTTTATTTTAAGAGAATAGAGAGTGAGAAGTATACTAAAACTCCGCCATTTCACACTATACCATAATCCAGGCTTAACCACTTAACAGTGAAAAGTATGCAAAATGTAAGTGCTCACGGGAAACGCAGGCATAGCTTTATCAAGTGAGTAACCCATCAAGGAATCCCAGCGAGGCATTCTGCTGTCTCTCCCAGGGAAACCAGTGCCAGCTTGTGCTGAGATCCAGAGCCATGCCAACGGACCTCTCTGAAGTATGGAGGAACAGTTATGTCAGTTTGAATAATAAAGTGTTCTTGATTCAAACCATGGTCATTTCAATCACTTGCTATGCCATGCATCTGAGAGCTAGACAAGGAATCCGGATCACAGAAGCCACATTTGAGCTGTGGTGTTGGAGAAGAGCACTGAGTGCACTGCCAAAAGAACAGATAGATATGTCTTAGAGAAAGTTCAGGCAGAGTGCTCCTAACAGGCAAGGCTGACAACACTTCACTCCACATGCTTTGGGCATGTTGCTAGGAAAGGCTATTTCTTGAAAAGGGGCAACATGCTTGGAAAAGTAGAGGGCCAATGAGATAGAAGAAGACCCTCAACTAGATGGATTGACACAGTGACTGTAGCAGTGGGCTCAAGTGCATCAGTGATGATGAGGACAGCACAGGATAAGACAGGGTTCAAATGTGTCATTCATAGGGTTTCTATGAGCTATACTGTACTCGGTGGCACATGAAAACAAAGGTGAAGCTGTAGCTAAGCTGTTAATCAAAACCTCAAGATTTCGAACCTACTGAGTGGCTCCACAGGAACATGATCTGTAAGTTTTACTCGGTCACATTAGGTTGCTATAAATAAGATGAAAGAAACAGTTGTTGGCACCTAGCAATAGCAGTAGCACACAAAATTAAAATAGCACATCTAGACCATCTGATAATAAGATGAGCAGAAAGCCAAGCAGAAGTAAATATGTGAAATCTTTCCTTGCTGCTGCTGCTGTTGCTGTTGTTGTTATGTGCCCTCAAGCTGCCTGCAACTCATAGTGGCCCTACATACAACAGCACTGAACCCTGCCCTGTCCTAAGACAGTCTCACTGACTACGACATACCTACTCTCATTGCCCCAGTTACTATGTCAATACATGCATCCAGAGTCTTCCTCTCCTGCACTGTCCCACCACCCTTCCAAGCATGATGTCCTTCTCCAAGGACTGGACCCTCCTGGCCATGTGCTTAAAGAGTATGTGAGACTGAGCTTCAAAATCCTAACCTCTAAGGAGAAATTTGGTTTCATCTTCTCCAAGACATACCTGTTTATTTTTTTGGTGGTTCACGATATGTTCAAGATTCTTCTCCAGCATCACAATTTGAAGGCATTGATTCTTCTTCTGTCATCCTTAGTCACTGTCCAACTCTCTGATGCATGGCCTGGATCAGGCCCACCTTAGTCTCTAGACTGACATCATTGATTCTCAGTACTCTGAAAAGGTCCCTGACAACAAATTTTCCCAATACAATTTGTCTTTTGATTTCCTGACTACTGGTGCCAAGAATGTTGATTTCAGAGCTGAACAAGCTGAAATTGTTAACAACTTTAATCTTTTCACCATCTATCATGAAGCTGCCAGTTGGGCTGGTGAGAATATTTATTTGTCTTCTTGAAGTTGAGTCAGTCCATATTGAAGACTACAGTCCTGGACTTTCTGCAACAAGTGCTTTTCTTACTTTGTTGTTATTGTTGGGTGCCATCGAGTTGGCTATGACTTGGTCAACCCTATAAACAACAGATCTACCCAGTCCTATCCTCACCTTCTCTGATATACTCGAGCCTACGGTCACTGTGCCAATCCATCTCTCTGAGGGGCTTCCTCTCTTTCTCTGACTCTCTACCTTCCTAGAATTCTTTTTTTCAAGGACTCCTGACAATATACCCAAGGTTTGTGAAACGAAGTTTTAACATCTTTGTTTTGCATGTGGGTGGAGTTTCACTATGAGCTAAGCAATTTTTTTCACGTGTGTGTGTGTGTGTGTGTGTGTGTTTCTGAAATCTCAGAAATCTGAACTATTTGGAAATGGGCCAATTCCTGAGGAATAACAATAACTTAGAAAAAGGAAAATTGCCATCATCTGTTGAATGCTTTCTATGTATTAGGTACAAGTATGAATTACCTCAGTCTGCACCTAATTCCATTTTCCATCAAGTTGATGACATGCATATCTGAATTGTGCTCTGTAGGATTTTCAGTGGCTGTTTTTTCAGGCTAGGGAGCACTGATGGAGTTGTCTATGTGAGTTTTGCTGCTAGCCCAAGGTCCACCTCTCTCTAATGGTTCAAATGCACCAGCAGCTCCTCAGAACAAAGATAAACAGTCTCTTTTCATGTGGTTTATAGCCTTAGAAACTCAGTGAGTGGTAAGCTGACTCAGTGGAAATATGTTGAGTTGCATTTGGTGTTTTAGAAGTAGATCTTCACCAGGACTTCGAAGACCTTCAGCTGGGGCTGGACAGCAGCCTTTCTATTTACAACAGAATATGCTAGCTAAAGGTTTGCTCTGCCCAGGAACCATGTTCCAGTGGACAAGGGAAGTTTATTTTTTGCTTCATTTTACATAGAGTTAAACTCTATTTTAAAGAAGATAATTCTCCCAATTCAAAGCACTTAAAAGTGACTAAGTAGTAATTATATGTTTATTGTTAAGCCACTTCACAGTGACATTTTATAGGATTTTGTCAGTTTTACTTTGTGAATAGAGACAAAGACTTGAATAATTTATCCCAGGGGCCAGCAAATTCTTTCTGGTCAATCACTCTCTTAGGGTTTGTTGGCCATGAGGTTTCTGTCACAACTGCTCACCTCTGCCACCAGGTCTCAAAGGAGACGGAGACAATACTGAGGTGGAAAGGAGTATCTGTGCCCCAGTACAACTTCCTTTATGGACACTGAGGTTTTAATTAGAACATATCTCTTCCGTTTGGGATAGAATGCTCTACTTCTTTCGTCCCCAGTTATTTTTTTTTTTAATGTAAAGCACTTCTTTAGATGATAGACCATTGTAAAACAAGAGCAAGTTGCATTTCTTTTCCAACTCCTAATATAATGCACACTCATGCAGATATTAGAAATGAAAAGAAAATGCCAAACAAACAGAGAACTTGATAAATATAGTTGAGTGTATTTTATACAGGCAGCAAGAGATGGAAGGAGAGTATAAGACCTTGATGCACGAGATAGGTTATGTCTATAAAAGGTATATGAAAACAAGCAAACAAATGTTATTAAGATTTCTCAATATGAATGTCACAGGGGGTTGATTCAATTGATTGAGACTTACTGGGCCTGAACTGACCTTAAGTTGTACCTAATCAAAATGTCAGTAATTCTAACCTATCAACCACTCCTTGAGAAAAAGCTGAGACATTCTCCTCCCATAAAGGTGAAAAGCCTCAGAAACCCAATTGGAACCCTGAATTGGAATCGACTTGACAGCAATGGGTAATTGACCTTAAAGAGCCTTGCTAATGCAGTGATTAAACACTCCACTGCTAATCAAAAGGTTAGCTGTTCAAGGCCACCAACTGCTCCAGGAGAGAACAGCAAGGCAGCCTGCTTCTCTAAAGATTACTAGCATTGGAAACACTATGGGGCAGTTTCACTCTGTCTTGCAAGGTCACCATGAGTTGAAATTAACTCAGTGGCAAGGGGTTAATTGACCTTAAGAAAAATGTTAGACTTCCCAGGAACATAGATGTTTGGACCATATAATTTCCAGAACAAGATCACAGACGTAAGCCAGTACCGATGGTTTAAAGGCTTACCAGTGAGCCGGGCCAATTTCTATCAATTTAGTACAATCAGCAACTAATGAAAGAGAAGTCAGGGTGGCCATAATATGATCAGGATTGCTCACGTTGCTGTGAGGCACCATTCTGGTGCATTCTGCAAGCATATCAGCAATAAGCCCTATTGAGAGAGAATTACAATAATACTATCATGCTATGAAGTCATCAGCAGAGAGAAAAAGAATTACAATACAGAACATGTTGTGAATTGATCTTTTCCAGTGAATTGAGTAATAGGGGTAATAACGCTGAGCAAAGTACAGACCCGTGAAGTTAAACCTCCTATGTCTTCTGTCCCAAAGCTCTTTTGAAGGTGACTGAGCCTAATACACCCAGGACATTTTAGAGCACGTGCTGTTCCCAGAAATACAATTAACCTCATTACTTGCTTGTATTTCAATGAAAATATGGTTTTCACTCCAACTTTATCAAGTCGTTGTGTCTTAAAAGTATATTCAAGCTTCAATTATATGCTGCCACAAGAGAGGGAAAAGAGATCTGAATAAACATGGAGCTGATTATATCTCATTGCTGTCAAGTCACAACCAACTCACAGTTCTGGCCCTGCAGGGATCTCTCCAAGACTATAAATAGCATAAAAAGACATTTCCCATCTTCCATCAGGCTAGCTGCTGGTGGATTCGAAACCACTAGAGAGGTGCCACCTTTGGGTTAGCAGTGCAACTCCCTACAGAGTAGGTCACCTGAACTCCCTAATGATTATATTGTTGTTGCTGGTAAGGGCCATTGAGTCTCACTCGTAGCAACACTATGAACAACAGATCTGAACCCTATCCCTATCCTGTGCCAACCTCACACTCTCTAACATACTCGACACATTGCTACCATCACTGCATCGATCCATCAGGCTAAGGATCTCTCCCGCTTCTTCGCAGTCTAACCGCCTTTCTAAACATGGTATCCTTCTCCAAGGCATAGCCTTTCCTAGCAGCATGCCCAAATTATGCAAGAGAGAAGATCCACCATCCTTGCCCCCAAGAAACACTCTGACTGCACCAAGACATTTGTTCTTGAGGCACTCCATGGGATATTCAGTACCCTTCTCCAACTTCACAGTTCAAAGGCATCAGTTTAAGTGCCCATATCGGAGAGTTGGACAGTGAATAGGGAGGATAGAAGGAGAATTGATGCCTTTGAGCTGTGGTGCTGGAGAAGAGTGTTGAATATAACATGGACTTCTAGGAGAACAAACAGGTTTGTCCTGGAGAGGGTGAAGCCAGGCTGCTCCTTGGAGTCAAGGATTCTGAAGCTCCATCTGACATATTTTGAGCATGTTGCAAGGAGGGACTGGTCCTTGGAGAGGGACATCATGTTTGGGAGAGTGGAGGGACGGCGCAGGAGAGGAAGACCCTCGATGAGATGAATCGATTCTGTGAGTAGAGTGGTGGGAATGAATGTGTTTGAGACAGTGAGGTTGGCACAGGGTAGAACAGGGTTTAGGGCTCTGGTACATAGGGTCGCTATGAGTCACAAGTGACTCGATGGCACATAACAACAAGTTAAATTTGCACATACCACACACAGAAACACACATGTACACACAGAGAGAGAGAGGGGAGGGAGGGAGAGAGAGAAAGAGGTGTGGGGTGGAGAGATGCGTACTCAGATACAGTACTTCTGCTGCACATCTAACCTCAGACACTATTGTTAGAAATCAAGATCAACCTGACAGCACTAGATAACTCAAGGCAGAAACAAGTTACTAGCATGTATTTTAAATGATAGCTATAACCCCTGCTGTGCGAAAGTGTAAACTCAACTTTATATGGTGCAGCTATCTCTTCTAAACAATAATGTTTCTGAGGCAGTAGGCATAGGTTTCAGAGACAAAACTCAGCACAAAGAAAGGAATATCAATGTACTTACATTGTTGTTGATTGCTGTCGAGTAGAGCACGACTCAGGGCAACCCTATGAACAACCAATGAAGGAATTTTTCTCTTTTCAAAGAGAAGAGCAAACTAGTGGGGGAGGGATGGGCAGGGAGAAAAGTGCAACAATGAATGAATGGAAATCCAAAATCTCTATAAATGTTCATTAAAATTAATAAAATAAAATAAAATAAAAAATTACCTGAAGCCTTTCTATAACTAACGTCATTTATCAAAGTTCATAGTTTGCAAAGGCATGTTGTTTAGGAAGAGGATGCCACTCCTGCCCCTCTCCCCCCCAGTGGGTTTACAAAGGCAGTTAATCACACAGAAAGCAATCTCCCATCCTTCTCCCAAGGAGCTTCAGGTGACCCCAAACTGCATGCCTTTGGGATTGCAGTGCATCGTTTTGCCACTAGGCCACCTGAGCTCCCATGCTTACTTTGAAGAATCACATTTAGACTTCTTTGCAGGAGTGGCTTCCACTTCCTAAATAACATGCCCCAGGAAACTCTATGAACTTTGATAAGTGCCGATAGTTGTAGAGGGTCTTCAGGCCTTTTGTTCATAGTGTCACTATGAGTTGTGCTCAACTCAAAGGCAATCAACAACAACATAATTATGACTATTGAACTTCTGAGCTCAATATGAATTTTTTATCATAAAAATGAGTAAGTAATATGGAGAACTACATAGTTAACATGGATTTTCAATGCAATAAGACGAGGTTTGGAAATTTGCAGAAAGGCTTGTTACCCGGATAATTTGGCAATTTATTAACTGTGTAGAGCACTATTCAGTGCAATACTGAGGAGAATAGACATTGTTATTGTTATGTGCATCGAGTTACTTATGACTTATAGCAGCTGTATGTATAATAGCCTTGAACCCTGTCCTAACCTGACCCAGTCTCACTGATGCCAACACATCTAATCCCATTGTCCCAGTTTCAGTGTCATCTCATCGGGGTCATCCTCTGTCCCTCCACCCTTCCAGGCATGATGTCCTTCTCCAAGGACTGGTCCCTCCTGGAAACATGCCCAAAATATGTCAGATGGAGCTTCAAAATCTTTGCCTCCAAGAAGAAACATGTTTCATCCTCTTTAAGACAGACCCATTTGTTCTCCTATAGGATGTTTAAAACTCATCCCCAGTAGCACAACTCAAAGACATTGATTCTTAGTCATTGTCCAGCTCTCTGATGCACAGTAAGGAATTGTGAAGACCGTGACCTAGATCAGGCACACCTTATTCTCTAGACTAACATCATTGCTTTTCAGTACTTTGTAGAGGTCCCTGACAGCAGACTTTTCCAATGCAATTCATCTTTTGATCTCCTGACTGCTGGTGCCAAGAGTATTAATTGTGCAACCGAGCAAGCTGAAATTCTTAACAACCTCAATCTCTTCTCCGTCCATCATGGTGCTGCCAATTAGCCTAGGATGAGAATCTTTGTTTTCTTGATGTTGAGCTTTAATTCATATTTTGGACTACAGTCATTGACCCTCTGCAGCAAACACTTCAGGTCCCCCTCAGTTTGGGCAAGCAAAGTCGTGTCATCTCCATGACGCAGATTGTTGATGAGTCTTACTCCCAATTTGTTGCCACACTCCTCTTCATAAAGTCCAGCCTCCTGAATGAACCATTTCATATATTTACCAAAAATGTATGGAGATAGTCCAAACACTGACATACTCCCTTCCTGATTTTGAACCATACAGTGTTTCCTTGATGACTTTCTTCTGGTCCAAGCATAGGTTTTGCATTAGCACAATCAAGTGTTCTGGGATTCCCATTTTCCTCAAGATTAACCACAATCTGTTGTGGTCAACACAGTCAAATGCCTTTGCATACTCAACGAAACACAGATAGACATTTCTCCAGTACTCTTTGCTTTCAGCCAAGCTCCATGTGATATTGGTGATGATGTCTTAAGTGCCATGACCTCTTCTAAACCCAGCTTGTATTTCTGGTAGTTCTGTCAATGTACCTGTTTCAGTCATTTTGGGGTAATCTTCAGCAAGATTTTGCTTGTGTATGATGTTAGTGATATTGTTTGATACTTTCCACAGAGTCATTCTCAATATTTGTTGCTGAACCTGGAAGGTATTTGAAAGTAATAGTGGCAAGAAGTTGTGATACCTATCCAAAGGCAGAGACACTTAGAATCCACTAGCTCATCTGAAGGAGAAAGATGAGCAATCTCCTCCCATGTAATTAACAACCTCTGAACACTACCTGGAGGATCAGGTATGAATTGGTTGTGACTCGGTAGTACATAACATTTACACTCAAAATCATTGTCATCAAATTGGATTTGTATCATGGCTAACCCTTCAATGGGATTTTAGGAGGCTTTAAATCACATAGAAGGAGATTGCCCATTTTTCTCCCTCAGGCCTGCTGGTGGATTTTAACCATCAGTTCTAATCCAATGAAGAAGTATAACTTCTGAATTAATAGTGCAACTCCCTATGGACTAGTCATTACTGTTGTTGTGTGCTGTCATGTCAGAACAGATGACTTCCATTTAATTTGATCAAGCTGTAGGCGTTCTGAACTCATTTTCCTAAAGGCTTCTCAGAGTCCTCACTTGAAAGGACCATCTAATAAATCATGGCTAACTCCACCATGTTTCAGTAAGTTCTCTGGTCACTAAATTCTATTTATTGTTGTTGTTATATACCATTGAGTCAGAAGTGACTCATAGCTTACTTCCCAGTGGATTTTCAGAGGAAGTTAATTACACAGGAAGAGATTGCCCATCCTTCTTCCACAGAGTAGCTGGTGGATTTGAACCTCATACTTTCAGAATTGCAGCACAGCTTCTTGCCATTAGGCTGGACCAAGTATCACTAAATCTTTTCAATAATCCTTTCTGGTAAATTAGACTGGCTGTATAGTCCCTCAATAAGTTCTTTCTCTTATCTGATCATTTATTCACTCATTTGGCCACCAATCTAGTCACATATTCATTTAAAAATAATAAGACCCAACTGCAAGAAAATTGTGTTACATTTTGGCATCAAAATACAAATAAAATGTGATCCCTGCCCTTCAAGTGTTAACAAGTGTTAAAAGATCTCAAATCGTAAAGTACCTCAACCTTAATAGAATCTGACAAGACTGACTTCAAGGACCACTTTTTGAATTCACTTTTCTGATTATAGCTATACTTTGACTTAGAATCTTGGCAACCTATGCCTGAGTTGGAACCTAAGAAATATTTTAGTTTAACCGTTCATTTTAAGGCATGAGTTAAATTTTTCTCAAATCACATAATATTAATCACAGTGGCCACTGTTTTTTTTCCATTTTATTTTATATTAGTTTGCATACCAAATATGTGTATATTGTGTTTCACACATTTCTTCATCCAATAGTGTTTAATAAGAGTATTCTCATATATTGTGTTTAATAATATTAATTGTCCTTAATCTATGCCTAGTTTGAAGCTCTGGTGGCCTAGTGATAAGATCCCACACTGTAATCCCAAAATCACGGTGTTCAATTCCACCAGCTGCTCCTTGGGAGAAGGATGGACAATCGTCTGTGCAATTAATTGCCTCTGAAAACCCACCAGAGAATCAACTAAGGGTCAGTTCCAACTCAATGGTGCACAACAACAACAATCTATGACTACCATTACCATGTCTTTTCAAGTCTCTACTTGGTCTTTCCTAATTCCTTCTTTCTCTTCTCTGCAACCCAAATTATTTTCCCCTTGCCATCCATCAATTCCCTGGCTCCACTCACATCTTACTAGTTATCCTGCTGTTTGTTTATTTTGTTTTGTTTTCAATAATGGCCTTATGCAGTATTTGTCCTTATGAGATTGAATTAGTTCACTCAGCATAATGCCCTCTGGCCTCTCCCATCTTATGTCATATTTTTTGAAATGATTGCTCCTGAGTGCTACATAGTATTCCATTGCTTAAACGTGCCACAATATCTCTATCCTGTCATTTGTTGATGGACATTTGGGCTGTTTCCACGTTCTTGCAATTTTTAATAATGTTGTCATGAACATCCGTGTACAAATCTCCATTTGGGTCTCAGTTTTATTTTCACTGGAGAATATTCCTGGCAGTGGAATAACTGGGTCATATGGAATTTCTTTGTTCAGCTTTTTGAAGAAGCATCAAATTGCCTTCTGGAGTGGTTGTACTGTTATACAATCTCACTAACAGTGTATGAGAGTTCCGATCTCTCCACATCTTCTCTTCTTCTCCACATTTGCTTTCTGTCCTGTTAAACCTTGCCACTGCTACTGAGTGAGATGATACCTCACTGTGCTATTGATTTAGATCTCTTTGATTGCCATTGATTTTGAGCATTTCTTCATGTATCTGTTGGCCATCCAAATGTCTTTATCTGCGAAAAGTCTATGTCTTTTGTCCATTTTACAGTTGGGTTATCAGTCTTTTTTCTTGTGGAGGCCCACAAGTTTATTCTGTAAGATTTTCATATGTGACCTTTGTATGAGATGGCATTGCCAAGTGTTTATTCTCAGTCAGTAAGTTTTCTTTTCAGCCTATTATGGGGAGGGAAAAAAATTGATCTGCACAGGAACTTTATCTTTAGAAGGTCCTATTCATTGACGTTATCTTTACCTGTGTGTGCATTTCTGGCTTTATTTGTCAACCTTTTTATATCATAGGCTAGGTTTGTATAGGGGTTGTGTGTTGGAGACAGTGTGACAGGCACAGGACAGAGCAGGGTTTAGGGCTGTTATACATAGGATCACTATGAGCAGCAGGCGACTCGACGGCACCTAACAACAACAACAAGGTATGTATGTTTGGTCCAGTTTTGTCTCTTATGATCCTATGTTTTGGGGCTTTACCCTGAGGCTTATGATCCACCTTGACCTGATTTTTGTTTATGGTGTGAGATATGGAACCTGCTTCAGGTTTCTGCACATAGATGTTCAATATTGCAAGAACTTTGTTGAATAGGTTGTCTTTTCCCCATTTGATAGGTTTTGTTTCCTTGCCAAGTACCAACTGACTGTAGGTAGATGGGTTAATCTCTGGATTCTCAATTCTGTTCCATTGGTCTATGTGTTTGTCATTGTACCAGTACCATGTTCTTTTGGTTATTACAGCTATGTAGGTCTTGGGATCAGAGTATGCTATGCCTCCCACTTCAATTTTGTTTTTCTGAAGTACTTTGCTTTTTCAGGGTCTCTTTTCTTTCCAAATAAACTTGTCAAGTGCTTTTACTCTCTTTGAATAATGAATTTGCTATCCATATTGGGATGGCATTAAACATGTTGATTACTTTTGGTAGGATTGTCTTTTTCACTATATTGAGTCTTTCTATCCTTGGGCAGGGAACATTTTCCCATTTACTTAGGTCTCTTATTGTTTCTTGCAGTAGTATTTTGTAGTTTTCATCATAAAGGGTTTTTGTGTCTCTAGTTAGGTTCCTTCCCAAGCATCTTATTTTTTTTGGCTGTTGTACATGGTACAATACTTCTCTGAATGTTTGGTAGAATTCAAGTGGTCACTATTTATTGTTTTCATACTATGTGCCTAGTGGTGTGCCAAACCTTTAACACTGTCTCATTTAATTCTTTTAAAAGCCCATTAGTGGCTGTCCTCATATTGCAAATAAAGGAACTAATCTCAGAAAGACTAAGCATCTTGCATACCATCGTCTTCATCCTTGCTACTCAAAATGTGGCCCATCAGTCAGTAGCTTCAGCAGCACCTGGAACTTGGCTTCGAAAAGTGAGATTCTAAGCCCCACCTTTTATCTGTTTGAGCAAAACAGGTTGTAACTACAGATTCTAACTCAGGCTTATCTGACTCCAAAGCCACAGTTTTTTTTACCATTTAGTGTTCATAGAATAATTATGTCTGGGAAAGCAAGGACGTACACACCTTGGAAAAATTTATATAAGGGGGAAAAAACTTTTGTAGAATTCTGCACCAGCAGTTTTTGCCAGCATGTATTCGACAAATCCAAATCATATTAAAACAAGGAGAATCATGAAAACTTAAACGAGTAGCCTATTTGTTTTCTTTCATCCATATAATTTAAATGTGGTTAATATTTGATAGGTTAATAATAAATATTTTAATATAGTATATTGCATTTGGATATGAATATATCAAAAGGAAATACAACTGAGCTCCAAAAGATAAACTTTTATTGGGCACATGAAACAGAACATAAAATTTGATGGCAATTACCATTTAATCTATTCGTGTTTGGAAATGTATTGAAAGAGAAACTCATAACTCAGTTAATTGTTATGAATTATTAATTGCTCATTTGAAAAGTGATGAGCAGAGCTGCACTTGTTGAAAAACTTTCTCTTTCAGTGGCTTTAACCTTTGTGTCATTGGTTTTATGAGAACAAAGGGGGAAGAATGACAGCAAGACTCTAATTGTTCAAAACTAGAAAGTGACAAGATGGTGAACATCTCAGCGACTGTATAAAGGTTAACTGAGATTGAAATAAAAAGTCACGGCTGGCTCCGCTCCAGCTCACTTAACTGCAAACCTCTGGGGATGGTTCCTATGCGTCTGTATTTTACAAAACTCCCTAGGCAATTTTAAGACACAATGCAGATTGAAGACTACGTTTTTAGTATCATGCATTCAGAATTCTTCCATGAGAAGGTCCAAGATTTGATTCCTAGCCAGCAGAATGCACAGGAAACCATCCACAGGTCAGCAGAGGCTTGCATACACACTGAACTCAATTCAACAAAGCTTCCAGAATAGTGATATTAGAAAGAAAGGCATGACTATCAACCCTAGGGATCACAAAAGGCAAGTCCTCAAGCTTTCGTGGGAGTGGTACAGAATCAGGCAGCATCTCATTCGATTGTGCTAGTGCAACGCTGTTCCACAGTAGCTAACAGCAACAGCATACACTACCACATTGGTTTATTCAAGTTGTAAACTTGAATCAGAATATTCTGAACCTAGGGTGAACCCCAAACGAGATGCAAGCATGACAGATTGCAGCTAGAGTCTGAGAGGAGAGGGTGCACTACACAGAACCAGTGCCAGAGCTTTTGCATACCACTGTGGCTTTATAAACACATTCCCTAGATGGCAAGTGATTGTGGAGCCAAATCGCCTAACTTCAGGAATACGTGTGGATTTTAAAGATACTTGATTTAAATTGCTCCTTATTTCACACAAAAATCAATGCTATAAGTTACTTGTGTTGGTTTTTAAAAAAGCAAAAAACTTCAAAAAGTAGCAGCTTTATTTTTATTAACTAAATCCAGGGATTTATTGTTAAGTGTCAGCAGTATAACTGCTTTGTAATTGATTTTTCTGTGGAGAACTGAAAACTTAAGCCACCTTAATTTCCTTTATCTTGACACACATGATTAGCATTACTCTGAAATATATTTTATCAAGTTCCTAATTACCATTTTTTAAAAATCAACTTTTTCTTTGCCTTTTCATTTTGATAAAATATTTTTAAGACAGAGAAAGCAAGTGTGTATAAAGATAAAAACATCTGCTTTACTCTTGTTGATAGCTTTATCCTCTTTTCTTCAAAGAATTCCATTTCTATTCACTTACACTTTTTAAAAGTGAATGAGACCATTAAAACACGTTGACACATGTTAAATTTTTCACTCTTGGATAAAGAACTAAGTAGTAGAGACAATAACAAAAATATAAAGATAACTAAACAAAATGTAGTATTTTCAGTCTAGACTAAATTCTTTCAGAATTTACATCAGTTAAATAATGGGAATCCCAGAACACTTAATTGTACTTATGTGAATCCTGTACTTGGACCAGGAAGCAGCCCTCAGAACAGAGCAGGGTCAAAATCAGGAAAAGAATGCATCAGGGATTCATACTATCTCCACACCTTTTCAATCTATATGCCGAATAGATCATTCAGGAGATTGGGCTTTATGAGGAGGAATGTGGCATCAGGATTGGAGGAAGACTCATCAACCACCTGCATTAAGCAGATGACACAATCTTGCTTGCTGAAACTGAGGAGGACCTGAAGCGCTTGCTGCTGAAGGTCAAGGGCTGTGGTCTTCAATATGTATTGAAGCTCAACAGCAAGGAAGATCCTCACAGTGGGGCCAATTGGCAAGACTATGATGGCTAGAGAGGAGACTGAGGTTGTTAACAGTCACACCTTGCTCAGCTCCACAATCAACACTCTTGGCACTAGCAGTCAGGAAGTCAAAAGGAGATTTGCATTAGGTAAATCTGCTGTCAGAGATGTTTCCAGAATACTGAGAAGCAATAATGCCAGTCTAGAGACTAAAGTATGGTACACCTGATCCAGGTCATGATCTTCACAATTCCTTACTATGCTTTAGAGAGCTGAATAAAGACTAAGGATGATAGAAGAAGAATCAGTGCCTTTGAATTGTGATGCTGGAGAATAGTCTTGAACACGCCACAGACCACCAAGAAAATAGGTCTGTCTTGGAGAGAGGGGTGAAACCACTTTTCTCCTTAGAGGCTAGGATTTTGAAGCTCTGTCTTACATACTTTGGGCATGTGTCCAGGAGAGACTGATTCTTGGAGAAGAACATCATGCTCAAAAGGGTGGGGGGACAGCACAGGAGAGAAAGACTCCAGATAGGATAGATTGATATGGAACTGGGGCAATAATACGGTTTGGAGTGTCAGAGTCAGTGAGACTAGCTCAGAACAAGGCAGGCTTGTACATAGGGTCGCTATGAGTCGCAGACGACTTGATGATACTTAACAACAACATCGTTAGTTAGTAACTCATAGTTATCACTTAGCCTCAACTTGTTCATACAAGATAAAGAAGAACGAGAATCATTTCACTACCTGTGAAAATAAGAAAATTATGTAAAATGCTTAATATCATTCCCACCATGTGTTAAGGACACAGAACAATGTAATAAAGTTGTAAGTGATGTTACTTAGCATCAAAATACTATTATACAGCGAGTTCTGGTGGCCTAGTGGCAAGAAGCTGCACTGCAATCCCAGAGGTGCACAGTTCAAATCCACCAGATGCTCTGCTGTATAAGGAGGAGCAATTGCCTCCTGGACCAGTCAGACCGATGTGATTGTACACACATAAAAATAATAGTAATAAAAAATTTTATTAAAAATAATTAAAAAATATTATTATTGAGGTTAGTGAAGACTGGACTTCTTCCTAAAAAGGCTAAATGGATGAGTGGGATTTAATACTTGGTGTATCATTTTTGGGTAGCTAGTTCAGATGTTGTGGTTATTTTATGGCCATGTATAAATGAGTCAGTTGAGATTTTATCCCAAATGTATGTGTTTTAGTTTTGTTGTTTCCAAAAGGAAAAGCGCCTTGCCATAAACTTTTATCTGTAAAATTCACCCTAACTTTAGCAGCACTTCTTCATCAATTTTAAGGTCGTGCTAAATCTTGGAAATTGCCCTGCAGTGTTCAGATGCCCGCCTGTAACTGGGTCTTGAATCATAGTGGCCCCTAAATAAACTGAAACCTAGATGGGTATCTCCACCTTGGATGCCAACCAATTTCTCAGAAGTGATGATTGGACAATTATAATTGATCAGGTCACCATCAGCTTGACTAGATCCTTAACTATTTTCCTATAGACTTTGTATTTTTGAAAATGCTTTCATCTCTCCTTTTATTTTCTTTTGTTTTTTTAATTTTTAGAAGAAATCCTCAAAAGACTTTTTTTTTCTCAAAAGACTTTTGTGGAGTTATCTGACTATAGCAAATTCATGCTATGTCTTTTTTTTACACAAAGTTAAGACTTATCTTTTGGTGCTACAAAGAAACTCAATTCAAGGCTCCTACTTAGAAAAGAATAATGTTGTTTATTACTCTAGAATATTTTTTAAAAAAACACAATGTAAGCAACAATTTAATCACACATCATATTGCCCTTAAAGAAGCAAGTCTGAATTTTACAGTGAACCAAAAGGCATTGAGTACAGAGCACAAGCTAATATTTCTGAAGCCCTGGTGTCACTACAAAATGTAAAAATTAGAAAGAAACATAACCTTCAAAGAGTATGGAGATTATGAGAGAATTGTACTGACACTAAATACATGTCTATGTGAGACTTATTATCAGGGTCAACCAATCGAGATTCAGTCTGAACATTTAAAATGTGCTGTCCTTTTCTATACCATTTTAATGTATTATATTGGGTTTTAAAATGCGTGTACTAATTGTTACAACTACATATTTAAAGCAGAGATAAAAGTTGTGGGACATACTACTTGTAGGAGAGTGGTAAGATGAGAACCTTGGATGAGTGGTCAATATTGTTGTTGTTGTTGTTGTTGTTGTTGTTGTTAAGTGCCAGTCGTAGACTACTCATAGTGACCCTATGAACAAAAGACCTGAACACTTGTATAACTTTCATCGTTTTCCAGGTTCATAGAGTTTCTGGAGGCAAGCTGTTTCAAAAGCGGATGCCCCTTCTTTCAAACTGTTTTAATCGGGGAGCTCCAGCAAACACTGTCCGCCATGAGTAACAATTATCACATTTGGCACATCAGTGTCACAGTGTTTAGCATCACAGCCTCCATGAGTTACATCTGTACAGCAAGTGGACAGACCAGTGCTAAGCCCCTTAGAAGAATGTTTGACCAAAAACAATTAAAACCAAGCCTGAGAGCCACAGATTATAATACAATATATATTTGCTACTACAGTCCCTGAACTGTGAAAGGTGCCATGCAAGAGTTAAAGTCAATGCCAAACCTATAGATTGGAGTAAATACAGAAATCTGTTTATTGAAACATCTCTTTCCTATTCTAATACTTGTTGTTTAGCTGAGGAGAGAGAAATCACTCCAGATTCTTGGCACAACAGGGTTGTAACATTTTCTTTGACTGATTTGCAGAAGTAGATCTCTCTTCCTTGTCTGTCATTTTCTGGAAGTTTCTCTGCTGTCTTTCTGCTCAGCAACATAGCAACCTGGAAATTTCTACTATCAGATGAACGGTAGCTATGCTAAGAGCATTGCCAGGAATTGAACTTGGGTCTTCCACATGGAAGATGAAAATTTGATCACTGAACCATCACGATCTTGCCAAAAGAATTCCAAAATTCAAGCCCAAAACTGCCATCTGGTCAATTCCAACTCCCAGCAATCCTGTAGGACAGAGAGGAGCTGCAAAAACGGGGCATCTTTATGGAAGCAGACGGTCCCATCATTCCCCTGTGGAGCCACTGGTAGGTGGCAAGCACCAACCTTGTGATTTACAGCCGAGTATTTAGCAACCGTGCCACCTGGGTTTCTTCCAAAGCATTTAGGACCCTCATAATTGCTCTGCCTGTGAAAGAAAATTGGACAAGATTCTTGATCCACCTAGCTTATTAACACACTGATCTGCCTCTTGTTAACATAGCTTGTTGAGAAAACTATATAACATCTACCTGAGATCTTCCATGAGTCCACCTCACAGAATTATTAGGAAATTAAGTGAAATGTTGGAGACCACTGAGCCCACATCCTGGGACATAGCAAGCTCCGTGGACAGTAGCTGTTACTGGTGTTACTCCGGTGATGCAAACTCCAATAGGTAACAGAGAATCTTGAAGAACTAAGGAAAAAAAAATAACTATTAAGGAAACATTTAACTCACATTTTGAAAGCCTTATCACAAAGGTAGGCTTTAAATGGTTTTTGATCTTCCAAGTGTGTGTTCTCTGAAGCCATGTGGGGGATGTGGCAATTTCTAGGGGTAGACAACCTGGGATATGAATTAACATCGCAGATATTTACATTTCAGGGAGGGGGATGAGGAGAGGGCTAGTGTGGAGAAAATGAGGATTTAAAACCCTTATTTTATTTAGAAGTCCCCTGCATACCCTGTTTACTACTCCGTATCTAGGGAGTTGATGAATACCGACAGAGTAGCAGAGTCCCCAGCCTTGCTTCAGATTCTCCACTGTGTCCCTTGACGGCCCCCAGTACAAGGACAAGATGCCTTTCAGAATAGCTCACTTCCCAACAAGTGTCTCGAGACAACGACCACAATTATCCATCATTACAACAGAGGAAAATCTTCACTCTTGTGTCCAGTTTTAAATTAGATTTCAATTGTTTTGTATAGTAGCCCAGGCAGCTTCAAGTTGGTTTTTAAAAAAAATCAGATGTAAAAGGAGATTTTGTTTCCCTTTAACCAAGAAAGGAAGACACTTGCTATTTCTAACTTCAAATTTTCCCTCGATACAGAAAATAATGTTCCTTTAGAGCACGAATTTCTGTCCTAAACTTCATCCCGAAACTGACAGTCAAAAAGGACACTGAGAACACATTTCTTTTCAAGGAAAGACAGGCATTCACTGGGGATCTTTTCTTTCCCTCAGCAGGTACCTAGTTTCCATCCACAGGAGGGTGCGTTATTCGCTCAGGAGAGTGTTTGAAAACATGAGGAGAGATCATGACCAAAGCCTCTCCAGAGGGTTCCTCCATCCAGCATGAGTCCAATTTTTTCCTTCCTTCCAATATACTTGAGCTCTTCCTGCTGACTGTCTTTCTTTCCAAACTGGCCTGACTATAATAAAAAAGAAAGGTGAATATTTTATAGAGGAATATGCTACAGTTCTTATAAGTAAATACATCCATGTTGTTAACACTTAATAAAATTGCTTCCAAAGAGCTTCCACTAAAACCTTTGTGCTAAGATGTGCTTAGATATATCATAAATATTTTATCCTTTCTTTCTTTCTTTAGGGAGCCCTGGTGGCCTGGTGATAAGAAGCTGTGCTGCAAACTTGAAGGCACGTGGTTCAAGGCCACCAGCTGCTCCACAGGAGAATGATGGGCAATCTCCTCCCGAGCACTAAGTGCCTCTGAAAACCCGCTGGAGGGTCAGCTATGGGTTGGTTGTGACTCTATGGTACACAACCAGAACAACATTTCTCTTTTTTAGTGGTTTAATAGAGGGGCAGTATACTCATTTCATAGATGAGGAAACTGAGAATAGGTTAAGCCAACTAGTCAAAACAGTTGGTCACAACTAATTGTAAATAAGAGAATTTTGGTAAGAAGCTATGCTGTCAACCCAAAGACACTCAAATCTAACACTTTTTGGGAGAAAAATGGGCTCTCTCCTCCCATGGAATTTATAGCCTCTGAAAATCCTCTGGAGGGTCAGGCATGAGTCAGTTCTGACTCATCAACATATAACAACTGAAAATTTAAATCTAAAAAACTGACAGGACTGTTAAAAAACCCAAAAAACAAGGGAACTCTTTGTACCATATGCCACATAAACTCAGTGAAATGAGTCTGCCCTTTAAGCTCAATTCTTCTGTAAGCCAAGAGGAAAAAACAAAATAGAACCAAACCAAGCAAGGAACCTTACCCATTGAATCAAATCTAACTCATAATGACCTTACTAGCCACAGTAGAACTTGCTCACTATTTCCAAGGCCGTAATCTTCACTGGAGCAGACTGTCACCCCTCTCTCCCATGGAACTGATGCTAACTTTGAACTGCTGACCTTCTGCTTAGCACCCAAGCACTTAATCACTGTGCTGCCAGAGTAATGGAAGCTTTCAGTGTTTTGATTTTGGACCAAAGCCCAGCTACAGGATCAGTTTGTTTTCAGTAAGACAGAAACACCCCTCAGTCTTCAGTAATAGGCATATTGGCAAACACAAACACTATGACACAGTAGAGAAAGAACCTTCTGGATGAAAATAAGTCTCAACTGGCAAAGGTTACCAACTCTTTTCTCACTTTCACTTCATCATCCGCCAACAGGAGCAAATGTTTACTCACAGCCCTGTATGTGCAGTGAATTTTTTCCTCAGAATTGACAGCTAGTCCGTCCACACAGACACACACACACACACACACACACACACACACACACACACACACTTAGAATGAGCAATTTACACAAGGCCAGTGCTTAGATGCCTTCACAAGACACTCTGCTTGTAACAGGCAAATGCTATGGAGACAGAGCAGCTATACGTTTACATCAGCTACAGTGTGAAGAGAAAGAGGGGGCTGCCGTTCCATGAACACAAATTATACTCCTAGCCAAAGCCCTCCTGTCTTTCCACACAAAAATTCCTCCAAGTAATTATGAGTTATGGGACTCTGGTGGCATAGTCTGTAGCATGTTGTGCTGCTAACCCACCCAAAAGCCACGTGTCTCTAGAGGTTCAAATCCACCAGCAGCTCTGCAGAAAAAGGAGAGCAATCTCTTCTCATTATGATATACGGCAATGAGTTGAGTTTATTAAGGAGAGTACTGTAAGATCAATTCTACAACCCTGTCAAAAAGCTGAATAAATAGAGATGAACCCGTGACTAAATTAGCAGTCTGTTTCATTTCATGTGTCACTGTGGCAATGGAGGCATTGACTCAGGACAGGACAAGGTTCACAGACATTGTTCATAGGGTCACTATGAGTTGTAATAGACTTGACTATACATAACAACATCTTTTCACCTCACAAATTAATAGTCCACCAAAGAAGATGGCACACATTGATAGATGTCAGATATTTCATCACTGTAACATGTTTGACAAAACAAATAATCCTATTCCTAATCCAGCATCCTCCTCCCGGTAAGCACTTTGATTTATTCATTGTATTTAAAATTCCCAGAGACCATTTAACAAAAGATATCACAGGCTGCATTTTACAGATGAAGTAATTGAGGCTTGAAGAGATGAAATTATTTTCCTATAGATGTAACAGAAGACAGTTGTTGCTGTTGAGTTGCTGTGCACTGTTGGGTCAGAACTGACTCATAGCTGACCCTCCAGTGGGATTTTAGAGGCAATAAATTGTATGGGAGAAGATTGACCATCTTTTTTCTAAAGAGCAACTGATGGACTCAAACCATTTGCCTTCAGGATTTTAGCACAGATTCTTAGCACTAGAGAGACCTAAAACAGAAGAGAGAGGTTGTTGTTATGTGCCACTGAGTTGGAGCTGACTCATGGACTCCATTGGGTTTTCAGAGACCACAAATCACATGAAAGGAGATTGCCTGAGGAGCAGCTGGTGGATTAGAACTGTGTATCTTTGAATTGGCAGCACAACCCTTTATCTACTACACCACCAGAGTGAGGCTCACATTCAGCAGTGAACTCTAGAAGTTCTGGGAGGCAGAGAGAGAAAGGGAGGTGCAATGAAAAAGATAGTTGACCATGAAATATATGCATGGTGATACTTTTTATTTATATAAAATTTTTATTTTATACTGATTTACTTAAGAAGTTCGTATACATTATTTTTCATACTGGATCTTTCCCCTTTTCTTTACCCACCCCTTCCTCCCCCCATCAAACAGTGCAACCCTATGATTAAGTCCTCCGCCACCCACCCATCCTAACCCATCTGCTCCCCCCCTCCCTACCTTGGATCCTCATACATATAATGGTCTTCAATCTACAGTAGCCTACAATCCTCTACAATGATGGTCTTATACAGTATTTGTCCTTGTGGGACTGAGTTAGTTCACTCAGCATAATGCTCTCCAGTCCCTCAAAGTTAGGTAGTAATTTACAAAACCATTGCTCCTGTGTGCTGTGTAGTATTAATTGTGTGAATGGACCATAATTTCTTAATCCATTCCATTGTAATTGCACACTTAGGCTGTTTCATGTTCTTGAAATGGTGAATAATGATGCTATGAACATTGGTGTACAAGTCGTCATTTGTGCCTCAGTTCTCATTTTCTAAGGGTATATTCCAAGCAGTGGAATAGCTACATCATTTAAAATTTCTGTATTCAGCTTTTTGAGGACACACCAAACTGCCTTCCAGAGTAGTTGTACTATTGTACAATCCCACCAGCAATATATAAGAGTTCCTATCTTGCCATATCCTCTCCAACATTTATTACTTGCTGCCCTGCTAAACTTTGTCACTGCTACTGGGTAAGATGATATCTCATTGTGGTTTTGATTTGCATCTCTCTTATTGTGCATGGTGATTTTTTAATACCAAACAAAGAATTCCTGGTCCACAGTGCCATCTAGGTCAAAAGTGACATCTACTGCCTGCGATAGATGAAATAAATGTAAACATTGGTTTCTGGAAATAGGAAGGTGTAGGCTAATACTGCAACAACTTGTGAAAAGTAGTAAATTCACTGTGAGGCCCTAATATTTTCAGATGTTCAAGGAAACTAGAAAGTGATTACACTATAGCTTTTCTGTAGAATGAGGTGGTGATTTGATAGCCTGGCAATAAAAGAATGTGGACCAGCCTTTATTGTGGTAGCATTGTTCATTATGTCATGTCAGTGCTAGATGGTCAGGCTCCCTCCATTGCCTGGAGACAAGGAATGGCAAAAATTCTCTTCATCATAAAATCATTAGGTGCTGGTAGTAGATACACTGTCTCAACTGTCATGTCATACACCTGTCATCTCTTCTGGAAGGGTATCAGAGGAAAAGTAGAGATGGTTCCATATAGTCACTGCAAATGATGCTAACAGGTTTTTTGAAAACATAGGTAGACCCTTTTCTAGGATGGATAGGAATATTTCTTACTTTATAACACAGCCAGCCAGGATGGAAAACAAGTCATTTAATCTTAAAAACTGAAAAGTATCTGATGAAAAGGGTAATAGACAGCGAGGGACAATATAATTTAAATAGGCTGTGGGAGATATTCTGGAAACACTCTGACATAAAGTGGAATGAACGGATCCGTTTACAGTAGAATATATAGAATGACGATCAGTAGGAGGTCCTAAACCCTCTACAGTCTTATCCAATAAACCGTGTGGTGACTTGGCTATATCTGGATTTAGCAAAATTAAAATAATAATAATTTTTTTTAAAAAAACTGGACACAAAGCACATTTCCATATTCCTGGCAAGTGGAAGCAAGCAAGTCCTCTGTTGCTCAGGTTGATTTTAGAGTCTTTGGTCAGCCCAAGTTTAAATGTGAAGATGGTGCAATTATAAAATCAAGTTGGGCCAGGTAAATTAGCCAGCATCTTCCAGAAACACTTCTAGAGGTGAGGCTGCTTGCTTGCTTCCTGGGACGCTGAAATGGATTAAACAATGTTCCTTGATCTGGTAGTCTGGTAGTGTAATCTGCATGGAATTGCACTGCTAACCCAAACCTCATGCCTTTCTGGCAGTTTGCATCCAGCAGCATTTTATTGTGAAAAAAGATAGTTAATCTCTCATTGGGTTTGTGGTGGTATTATTAGGTGCCATCAAGTTCAGTATGACTCATAGCGACCCAGTGAACAAAAGGTCTGAATCTAGTCCTGTCCTGCACCATCCTTACACTTCCAGACACACAAGAACCCATTGCAGTAGTCACCATGGCACCTGGTTGAGGGTCTTCCTCTCTTTTGCCAACTCTCTACCTTTCCTAGCATTATGTCCCTCTCCAAGGAATAACATCTTCTAACAACATGCCCAAAGTATGTGAAGCGAAGCCTCATCATTCTTGCCTCCAAAGAGCACTCCGGCTATATCCTCTCCAAGACATATCTATTCGTTCTCTTGGCTGTCCATGTGTTGTTCAGTGCTCTTCTCTAACACCACAGATAAAAGGTGTAAATTTTTTCCTGTCATCCTTATTCATTGTTCAGGTCTTGAATGTATAAATAGTATTCAGAGGGACTATGACCTGAATCAGACACACCTTAGTCCTCAAACTGATATCACTACTACTCAATAATTTGGAGAGGTCTCTAACTGCAGATTTTCCCAGCGCAATGTGTCTCCTTATTTTCTGACTGCTTGAACCAAAGGTGTTAAGTGTGGATCCAAGCAAGAAGAACCTATTGACAGCTTCAGTCTCCTCTCCATACATCATGATACTGCCTATTGGTCCAGTGCTAAGAATCTTTGTTTTCTTGATATGAAATCCTTACTGAAGATTTCATTCTTTGTTCTTCTGCAACAAGTGCTTCAGGTTCTCCTCACTTTCAGCAAGCAATGTTGTGTCATCTGCATAACGCAGGCTATTGATGAGTCTCCCTCCAATCCTGATGCCACATTCCTTTTAATAGAGTCCAGCTTCTTGGATAATTTGCTCAGTGTATGGATTGAACAGGTATGGAGATAGACTACAGCCCTGACACACTCCCTTCCCAATTCCAAACCATGCAGTGCTCCCCTGCTCCATTCACACAACAGCCTTCTGATCCAGTTATAGGTTCCTCATGAGCACAGTCAAGTGCTCTGGGATTCCCATTCTTCTCAATGTCAGCCTCAACTTGTCTTGATCCACAGAGTCAAATGCCTTTGCATAGTCATATAGACATTCTTCTACTTTCAGCCAGGATCCATTTGACATCAGCAGTGTTATTTCTGATATTACGGCCTCTTCTAAATCTCACTTGAACTTCTGGAAATTCCCTATCCATGTACAGTTCCAGCTGTTTTTTTTAATGACCTTCATCAGCTTAGAGTCTCAAAAACCCAAAGGTGGGACACTTTTATGTCAGCTCCAATTGGATAGCAATGAATTTTGAGTTAGATATCAATCAGGGTTGAGTTTAGTGTTGTTGTTGTTGTTGTTATGTGCCGTCGAGTC